>NC_084789.1:37617747-37798668 GCF_028858725.1 Colius striatus
CTGTTCAGGTAGATGTTACAATACGGATTAGTAAAATGTTTTACTGGGAGCGTATGAGCTTCTTCTACATGCAAAATAAGACTGCTGACCTAAAGAAAATACAGAAAAAATATATTTAAAAAAAAAAAAAAAAGAAAGAATGGAATTCTCCCCCATGTGAAGGCTTAACATTAAGGTATAAATAGTAAACACAAAATATAATTTCCTAATATAAAGAGCAGGCAACAGGAATAATGCAACAAGATTTTAAGAGGCACCAGTGAGAAATTAAGAGCAACTCAACTTGAAAATTAACTTCTAGCACCATAGTTTTAATTCATCTTATTTTTTACTTTTAAAACAATCCCCATGAGACATTAAGATTTGCAAGTACTACCTTTCTATGCATAGAAAATTCAACTGAAGTAAAAGACACATATTTTAAGAGCCATGATTAACTCCAAATGCAATGCTATATTTTGGTGTTTTCCTAACAGATTAGACTCAGTATGAATCAGTAGTGTATCCTGGCAGCAAGAGGGCAAACTGCATCCTGGGATGCATTAAGCATAGTATAACCAGGCAGTCAAAAGAGGTGATTATCCTGCTGTATTTAGCATTGATACGGCCTCACCTTGAGTACTGTGTGTAGTTCTGGACCCCACAATTTAAGGATGTTAAGGCACTTAACATTTGTTGCCGTCCAGAGGAGGGCAACAAAGATGGTGAAAGGGCTTGAGGGCATGTCATATGAGGAGCAGCTGAGTACTTTGTGCTTGTCTAGTTTGAAGAGAAGGAGGCTGAGGGGTGACCTCATTGTTCTTTACAGCTTCCTGAGGAGGGTAAGTGGATAGGGAGATGCTGATCTCTTCTCCCTGGTATCCAGTGACAGGATGCATGGGAATGGCTGAAAACTGTGTCAGGGGAGGTTCAGACTTGACGTTAGGAAACATTTATTTACCAAGAGGGTGGTCAAACACTGGAACAGGCTTCCTAGAGAGGTGGTCGATGCTCCATGCATGTCAGAGGCATTTGGATAATGCCCTCAATAACACGTTTTAACTTTTGGTCAACCCTGAAGTGGTCAGGCAGTCGGACTAGATAATCGTTGTAGGTCCCTTCCAAATGAAATATTCTATTCTTGACTAAACAACAGTAGATTACATAAAATTCCCTTGTTTAACACACTACACTGTTTTCTCCCTGTGAAAAGGAAGGTATTTGCAGTACAGATTCTCAAAATAATAGAACTTGGAAACTCAATTTCCAGAACGTGAGAAATGAACTCTCTGAAATCATTTACATTAAATGCATTTAAAATACTCTATTATTTTGCAAACTTATGAATTGCATGCAATTCATAGCTTAATCAAATATAAACTTAAATAAATTTAGATAAATACAGGAAATATGCTTGATCAGGTCAAAATTCCATTTAAATCCAAACAGTCAGTGCCAGAATTTTCAAATGACAGTTCAAGAAACCCTGAAATTGATATAATTTCTGTAAGACAGTAATGGAAGTATGATCTTTGATCTTTATACACTTTATCTATCTTGACCATTCATGCTTTATTATACTTTTCACCTCTCTAAATAATCCAATACTTCCTATATTTATTTACTTGGAAATTCTTTTACTCATTCCAGCCTATAATGAAAATAATTTTGTCATTTCCTTTATGTATTTTGATATAAAATGATAAAAACTAACTGTATGCCTAAATGAGAATACCATAAATAATAAATAGCATCTATTTTTTATTCTATTCTGTTCCTTCAAACACCTAATGTTTTCTTTGCTTTTGGAAATACAGAATTAGTCCAGATGATCACTCTGTAGGTGCGTCATTTTGGGGCTCCCAATTTCTTCTGCCAGTTCATATATTAATTTACCTAATTTAGTTTGGTTCTTCAGAAGTTTTCAATCATATTTAACATTGATCACAGAATAATTCTGCATTTCCTAAAAAAAAAGAAAAATTATTCCTTTTTCCAGACTGACAAAACAGCTTCTTCTAACATTAGTAGCATTCAATGATACCACGGATACATGATTCCTGGTACTCTCCAATCATCACTGATGTATCCATTTATGACTATCTGTCCTTTATCTCTGAAAGAAATTCTGGACACAACGGTACTCTCAATAGATCAAAATAAATTACATCATAATCACAGTTCAGCATGAATTTGTCACTGAAAAATGAATAATATTAATTATAGGAGTATTTTGGCTACACGACATAAGTCTGTCAAATCTGGTGAATTGTAAGAGTTAAGACAATACAAATGCTGAATTCTCGATACTTTTACTCAGTTGTGGTCAGAAATACCTAGCAAAACATCTGCCAATCATCCAAAAGCATTTTGTTCTTTGTGTACATAGATATTATAATAACATGGAAATCATTCTGGTTGGTACTGCATAGCTCCAAGGAAAAAAATGTACATGCAAGATTTACTATTGTTGAAAGGACAGTTATGAGATGTATCGCTGTCATTTGGTAACAATGAGACAACCCCTCCCCCCCATAATATCTATATAGCTTCACCTGACGCAGACGTTTATTTGATGTCCCTGGACTGTTTTTTCTTAAACTGCAAAACATCTGCAAAGCCTTCATCCAGTCCTAAGAGAGAAAGGCACAAAACAGTGTAACAAAAAGTCAGATTCAGCTTCTTGCAGTAGAACAGACATGTCTAAAACAACAACAAAATGATACACTGAAGTATCCAAAGTTGTTTCTTTAGCTTAAAAAGAACCAACTTTCATGAAATTTAGAGTATGAAAATTTGAATAGTAAAGCACAATTCATATATTGCTCAGTAAAATGAAACAAACATTTGCAAATCTCTTTTCTCTTTTAGAAAGCATTAATAATGGATATACAAATGTGATCTTAATCAATTTCCAGATTAATAATATTGAATTAAATAAAAAGTGGTATATAAAATGCAGCAAGACTTGGTTGCTTCTGAGAAAATAACAGTCAAGTCAAACTGTGCTGATCATTCTCTCCTTCTGTGTTTATACTGCAGTCATATTTTACTCCATATGCTTCAAACAAAAAACAAAGCAGCATTAACAGAAAACCACTGAAAAGTATAACCTACACACCCATTTCTCTCTGTTCAAAAATACATAGAGTAAATACTTTGGAAGGTGCTATAGTCTTATTTTCATGTTTTCACACCAAATCCCCCACTTCCTCAAATTTTGTAAGCTCTTATGAAGCACAAAATTTAGGCTTTGACTAATATTCATAAGGGTGTAGGTCAAAGACCTGCTACTTCCTCTTAAAGTACAATTTAATAAAACCATTAAAGAAAAAAAACCAACAAACATTTTCAGTCTTACCCTTTACATCACCTTCTACATTTAAAAAAAAGAAAAGTACATTCTATATTGCAACTATTCTCAGGTAAACTACTTTGGGAGAAAAGATTCAGTTTTCAAAACCTTCCAAAAAAGGAAGAACTGTCAGCTATGCATCATATTTTTATTAGCTTACTTTCTTATTCAAACAAGGAAAAGCAAATAAAGAACCATAGAACTTACTAAATACTCTAAATATTTCCAAGATAAAAAGTCATCTTTATTCCTTCTCCTAACAGGAAAGCCTATGCCCTTAAATTTCAAAGTTTACACCAACAATTATGAACAATGTACCATAATATGCAAAATGGTACTAGCATATGAAGCTACACTCTACATTACATTGACCTAATGGTTTGTACAAACCTTGGACAACATGCAATCCATTGGACAGTTGTTTTGATATTTACCACATTAAATGAAATCTATCAAGTTGCAACACTACAGGCTTGGGGCAGAGTGGCTGGAAAATTGCCCAGAGGAAAACAACCTGGGGGTGTTTATCAACAGTTGACTGAACATGAGCCAGCAGTGTGCCTATGTGGCCAAGAAGGCCAATGGCATCCTGGCTTGTATCAGAAATAGTGTGACCAGCAGGACTAAGGAAGTGATTGTCCCCCTGTACTCAGCACTGGTGAGATCACACCTCAAATACTATGTTCAGTTTTGGGTCCCTCACTACAAGACAGACATTGAGGTGCTGGAACATGTCCAGACAATGGCAACAAAGCTAGTGAAGGGTCTAGAGCACATCTGATGAGGAGTGGCTGAGGGAATTGCCGTTGTTTAGTCTGGAGAAAAGGAGGCTGATGGGAGACCTTATTGCTCTCTACAACTACCTGAGAAGAAGTTGTAGTGAGGTATCTTTGTCTCTTTTCCCAAGTTACAAGTGATAGGACAAGAGGAAATGGCCTCAAGTTGCACCAGGGGAGGTTCAGATTTGGTATTAGGAAAAATCCTTTCACCAAAAGGGTTTTCAGGCATTGGAAGATGCTGCCCAAGGAAGTGGTAGAGTTACCATCCCTGGAGAAATTTAAAACATATGTAGATGAGGTGCTGAGGGACATGGTTTAGTGGTAGACTTGGCAGTGTTAGGTTAACAGTTGGACTTGATGATCTTAAAGGTCATTTCCAACCTAAATGATTCTATGATTCTAAGTTTTCCTTAGTATACCAACAAAATTATTCTTCTGTGAAATGTTACAAGGTACAGACAGCTATAACTTCTAAAAACAGAAGTATCAGTAAAATATCTGATTTGCCTGAACCAGAATCATTTTATAAATGAAATATCAGTATTCTGTATAAATGCAGTGAACAGCTTAAGTGTTACGTAAATCTAAATCAAAAGTAGATTATGCCAAAAGGTCAGAAAACAGGACTGGATATTCTGCCTAATACACATTCTGAAATAAAATCAAATGCATATCTTAACTTCTGACACAACAGGTATATTTCAGAGCTGTGGAATACCAAAACAAATTGATGAATAAGAACATTGTCACATCCTCCATATGCTGTCCTGTTTGTAAAAGGTTTTTAGAGAATTACACTGCATTCCTACAATTCTTAATCAGCAATAATTAATGCTAGAGAGCTAATGACTAAATGATATCAATATAAAACAAACAAACAACTCTCTTATTTTTTGTGCAAGATTAGGGTCTAAGGCTAAAAACAATGACCTACTTATGGACAGAAGAAATAATTGTAAAAGGCTCAAAAGATTTTGATTGGTAAGCCTACCTGCATTAGTATTTTAGTTCATATCAGGTATGTGCTCTTGAAGCAAAACTTCCCCACTTAACCATGCCCTGGTTCATTACATGGAAGAGTGTTGGACAGCAAACAAATTTTTTTTAAATACTCCAAAAGATATTCTCCAGAAATATCTAATGGAAACTAATGGAAGTTCAGTCCATGTATAATCAGATAAAAAGATCACAGGACATAGATTAAAATAATCTGCACTAAGTCCAGATGCATAGATGCTTTGTAGTTAGAACTAATATTAAAATTGTACTGATCAAAATAAACATATATAGACATGAGACAGACATGCTACTCTCACAAAGGACATCCTGGAATATTAATAGGTTTCAAAAGAGCAAGCTAACATAACAGAATGAAGCAAGGTCTATGCATCATTAACTGAACTGCCTTAAAAATACACTGCCTAAGGTAAAGAGACCATTATCAACAGTTGGATGGAGTGAGGTCAGTTACTTTATATGCATGACTTGGCCAATGACTGTGGACCAGAGACTGATAAGGATGGAACTCCCGACTGATCAGACTCCAGAGGCTGGATGATCACTTAATCAATCAATATGTCAGGTGAAGGACTCACTAAATAAAATAACAATATGTATTAGACAAGATTTTACATAAATGCAGCATGGGATGCACTGTTGGGTGTGCTGGCTTTGTGGAGCTACCTCCTAGCACTCATCTCTGCACAGACATGAAATAAAGCAATATCTCCACTCTATGTTTAGATTGGCTTATTGCACACCAGGCATGAAACCACTTATCAGACAATGCATGGGACTAGACTAGAATTTGTCCAAAGTAAAATCCCTAAAACATAGATAATGTAGGTGCTGGATTCTCAGCATCAACTATATCCCTTACAGATCTGCCACTACTGCATGATAATATTTGTTAATGTAGACATAGCTATTATCTGTAGTATGCTCAGTTTCTATTAGAGAAGGATAATATCATTAAACACTACAAACAAAAAAAAATACTTTAAAAATTATATTTACCAACAAAAGCTCTCACCTGTGCTTGTTCTGGAGTTTCTCCTGCAAAGTAAAATATGTAATGCTCTTCACTGAAGTGCTGAACTACTATCTGAAAACAGTTTGGCCTTAAAAACAAACAAAAGTGTAGCATCATCACACTTGGAAAAAGGAAAAAACCCAACAAGAAAAGTTTCTACATACTTCAAAAGTGCATTTTAGTTTAACAGTTTATGTTGAATATTATGCATGCACACTGACTTACAGTTGAGGCAAAATATACCTGGCAACATAAAAGATGTGTTAATGAGGACTATTCCGTACAAAAATTATAAACCATGCACAGGTTCAGTATTAGTTCCCAATCAATTCATCATGCATTATGGATTTGTTGTTTTAAGAACTCAGGAAACTATATTAACATAAGGAATTGCTTATCTGAACATGTTCCACAGCTCTCATGACCAATAAAACCTTCATTGGATCATATACTAACCATTGAATACATGTGCTATAAACTACCAAAACTTTAAATGTTAAATATAACATCTTTGCCATTCTCACAAAATCACAGAATGGTAGGGGTTGGAATGGACCTCTAGAGATCATTTAATCCAACCACCCTGCTAAAGCAGGTTCAGCTAGATCAGGTTGCACAGGTACAAGCTGAAGTGCACACTTGGCCTTCCACATTAGTTCAAGGTAATTTAGCTCTCCCAAACACAGGGTTACACGAAGGACCTTACTTCACTTGCAAACGATGTTCCAGTCTTCCCTTCTCCCCATCCATTCCTCAGAGAAATAGGGGCATGGCATTTTGTGGTCATGCCCACACAGGAGGATTGGTGGAGGGGGACAAGAAGTAGCCCAGGTCAGGAACTACTTAAATGATTGTCGCCAAAGACATGCAGAGCTACAGCCCTCACTGTACTTCTGAGAAAAAGGTGTCATGATTTTGCCCAGCCAGCCCTCCCATGGGACACAGTCCTTAACAAACTTCTCTGGCGTGGGTTCTTCCCAATAGCTGCGAATATGCGGTTCCTCTCACGGGACATGGCTTCCTCTGAGCATAGTCACTACCACTGGCATGGGGTCTTTAACGAAGTGCCAACAAATCTCTGCTTCACCATTCCTCTCCACAGGATGCAGGGGGGTCTCTGCTCCAGCACACCTCCTCTTCCCTTCCCTCGCTGACCTTGGAGTCTGCACGGTCACTTCTCTCTCCAACTTTTTCCACCACCAGCCAGAAAAGAAGGAAGAACAGAACAAGAAGGAACAGGAAGAGTCCTCCTCTTCTGTCTTCTTCTTAAAAAAGTGATCCTGGATACACCCAATTGGCTCAGCCCCAGAAGTGGATCTGACTCAGAGTTGGGGAGAATTTCAAGCAACTTCTTACAGGAGCCATCTTTACAGCCCCTTCCACATTACCAGAAATGGCTCTACAGAAAACCATGACAAAGGGGAAAAGTAGTTTCTACCATCTACTTAAAATATGAGGGATTTTGTCTCAGCTACAGTTCTTCAACAAGAGCTTTCCCAAGCAGGTGTAACCATGCATCTCCTCCTATCTATGCTTTTAGTGTTTCTTATTATCCAACTACATTTTAACCCACAGTAGAGTGTTTCTTAGAAGCTGCTTAACAGTCACCATTAACCAAAATGCTCTTCATTTATAGTCTACACCAAAGCTTCCTGTAAAATTGCCAACTTACACGAGGAACATGTCAGTAATTTTTTTTAAATGATGCTCTCATATCTATGGCTCCTCATTGCAACAGCTGCATAAATTTTACACACTTCTTGATCATTTTGAAAAAAATCAGATGGTGCAAGAACACCAGATATTTGCAGCTTAAAAAATGCCACTAATTTTAAACATCTATCCTCACATTATCTGTGTGAAAAGACTTGAAGTTGTTAAATACTTTTCAGTATTTAAGATGATTCTGATCTTCTTTGCCAATAATCATATCACTTGCAGATGACTTATTATGTATAAACAAAATTAGTATAGCAAATGAAACTGTGAAAATGATCTCTGAATTTAATTATCTTGTAAAAGTAATTTGTAAAATATTTGCTTATATGACTAAATTACTGCTATAATGTTGGTCTAATCTGATTCTTACTAATTCTTAAATAGAAAAGCACTGATACGTTATATAACTAGCTTTCTAATATCTATCAACAAAAGAATGTAGATCTTTTGGAATTAACAAAATTCTTGATCTGATCAATTCTTGGTTCAATAGGATTAAAATCTTCAATACAAATGATTTGTAATATTTTTAATGCCTGTAATACAAAATGTGGAACAACTAATACACAATACTGAAAAATGGCAATGAAAAAGGCTAAATCATTATCAGATGAGAAAATATATATTAGATGGGAAAATTCTAAGACTAAGTTCTAAAATGTATTACGAGAAGTTGTTTATGAACAGTTGCTAGCAATCAAGTTGCTACAGCTTAACAAGTTACCATTAATCTGTTAAATCTGTCTAAATGTGCTCTTGCAATTTATACCAACTATGGAATAAAATACAACATGAACCTAGAATCACAGTCCTTTCATTTCACAATCAGCAAAAGCTAAAAAAAACCCCCACATGTAGACAGTTACCTGAGTTCAGTGTCAAAAAACAAGTTTACTGTGCCAGGTGACCTTGTTCATCAGTGATATATTGTCCATATCCTGTATATGCCTCAAACTAGTAGTTAACTGTTTTGCTGCATGTACAAGAATTAGGAGCCAGTATCCTACCTGCCAAATAAACTGTCATGTACTCCATAGACTGAACACACACTGAGGTCTATTAATCCTTTAGGTTTTGTGGCTCGTTTTTCACTTTCAAAATAAATAAGCTGAGCATCATTTCCCTCCAAGATAAAGTACAGGGTTTTCCATCTCTTTCCTTTGCCTGTAAAGACAGCAAGTAAGAAGTTACAATATGGTTTTAAAGAAAATCTAAATTTCGTAAATGAAGAAAAAAGAGGACAGTAAGATTTTCGTCAAAATACAAACAGAAGAACAATATATAGTTCATCATGCTCAATCAATAACATCACTATACATACTCAATTTTTTGCAGCATGTAGCTAAAACTAGACTTTCACAGATTCAAGTAAAATTTTAGATGGTCCATTTTCATTAATCTCAATAGGATTTAGAAAGTGCATATGAGCTCCATTCCTGTCAGTGGGAAGACTCTGTCCATATAGTTTGCAAATAATGTGTGATGCTCTAAGTGATCAAATTTAAAATGATTATTTTAATTAGGAAATATATTTCTCTTAACATAAGAAAATCACTCCTAAACTCTAATAAACTGATCAGCATAACAGATTGCACCACAATATCTTAAAACAGAATGTGTGAAGAATAGAAATGGGAATATAATATATACGAACTTGGATCAGAATCATGCCCCAAACATATCTATATCCAAAAATTTAACTAGTTCCACATGTTCCAGAAAAAAAAAAAATCAGAAATTTAAATGTCAAGGTTTGTTGGAAGATACATTAGATAGCTACTGCCCACAGCCCTTCTAATACACCCCAGGCTGCCATTGGCCGCCTTGGCCATGAGGGCACAGTGCTGGCTCACGTTCATCCTGCTGTCCACCAGGACCTCCAGGTCCCTTTCCCCTACACTACTCTCTAAGAGTTTGTTCCCCAACCTGTACTGGTACATGGGGTTATTCTTTCCCAGATGCAAGACTCTACACTTGCTCTTGTTGAATTTCATTAGATTTCTCTACACCCAACTCTCCGGCCTGTCCAGGTCTCTCTGAAGACCCAGCCTTCTGGTGTGTGAGCCACTCTCCCCAGTTTAGTATCATCAGTGAACTTGCCGATAGTGCCCTCATCAAGTTAATTAATGAATATATTGAACAGTACTGGTCCCAGCACCAATCCCTGAGGGACTCCACTAGACACAGGCCTCCAACTAGACCCTGCCCCATTTATCACCACTCTGTGCCTACTTCCCTTCATACAGTTAACAATCCACCTCTCTATCTGATCATCCAGCCCACACTTTCTCATTTTGGCTGTGAGGACGCTGTGGGAGACTATGTCAAATGCTTTACTGAAATCAAGATAAACCACATTCACTGCACTACCACAATATATCCACCTGGTTAAATCTTCATAAAAGGCTATCAGGTTTGTCAAACATGACTTCCCTTTGGTAAAGCCATGTGGACTGCTCCTAATGACCCTCTTGCCCTTTGAATGCCTGGAGACAGCACCCAGGATAAGTTGTTCCATCACCTTTCCAGCGATGGAGGTGAGGCTGACTGGTCTGTAGCTACCCAGGCCCTCCTTCTTGCCCTTTTTGAAGACTGGAGTGACATTTGCTTTCCTCCAGTTCTCAGGGACCTCTCCTGTTCTCCATGACTTACTGAAGATGGAGAGTGGTTTAGCAATGACCTCTGCCAGCTCCCTCAGCATCCATGGGAGCATCCTATTGGGGCCAATGAATTTATGTATATCCAGACTGCTCAATTGATCCTTAACCCAGTTCTCATCTACCAAGCAAAAATCCTCCTTTAACCTGACTTCCTCTGGAGTCTGGGGCTTCTGAGGACAGTCTCCAGCAGTATAGACAGAGGTAAAGAAGGCATTCAGTAACTCTGCCTTCTCCATATTCTCTGTCACCAGGGAACCTGCCTCATTTAACAGTGGGTCTAAGTTGCCTCTAGTGTAGGTTTTATCTGAAATGCATTTGAAGAAGCCCTTCTTGTTGTCCATGACCTCCCTTGCAAGGTACAACTCCAACGAGGCTTTAGCTTTCCTAGATGCCTCCTGTGGTGGTTTAGCTATGGCTGACAATAACCAAACCACACAGTTACTCACGCCTCCTCAGCTTAGCAGGATGGGGAGGAGAATCAAGAGAGAGTTCTAGAACCCTGTGAGTTGAAATAAGGACAATTTATTAGAACAACACAAAGAGTAAGCAGTTATAATGACAGCCAAGGGATACAGAAAACTGCTCAGCCCGACACAGCAACTGCAGTTCCCGCACTTGCTGCAGAACCGCTGTGGCCTGGCACCTGCCCTTATAACCTAAGTATGATGTCACATGGGATTGAATAGCCTGGTCACGCCCCCTTGTGGCAGCTGGGGAAAGTTAACCCTATCCCCCCCCCTAAACCCAGGACATTATCCACCCCTTATTCTATACCATGTACATCATGCCCAGATAAGGCACAGTTTTAAACATTTTCATATCATTGATACATATATATATACACACACATTTTACTCCCTTAGTCCGTGGACTGTTAATTTAGTCCATGATTTCAGGGCTCCATCTCTCAGAGCAGTCTTTCAGGTTTTCCTGCTCAGATTATATCAATCCACTGCTTCAGCTTCTCTGGTCTCAGACCTGGGTGCATGTCCTGTATGAGATCACCTCTTTCTGAAGAGCATACTCAAGGCAAAAGGTTGCCAGAAAATATACAAGGCAGACCAGTAGGTTTACAGTAACATGAATCAGACCCACAAATCCACAGGCTCTTACTTGAAGTGCTTGTATTGAAACTGGATCTGGCACTCCAGTGCATGAATACAGCCGTTGTAATGGGACAAAGCCCTGGGTCTTTATGACAAAGTGATGGTTATTCAGTAACTAATACCATTTAGTTCAGTGACTAGTCTCATCCAAAATCAAATGCTCCTGGGGTATGCATCGAACTTCCTCATCTTTCCACATCACCCAAGAACATTCAGGTCCTTGGGCAAAAAAAATCCCCTGGATGGGACTGCCTTTGCTTGAAGCAGGATTGAACCAAACCTTCTTTCCTAACAGATTTTTCATATGTACTACTGGGACTTTATCCCCTTCCACACTGTGTAGGAGTTCTGATTCAGCAGGGCCAGCTCGATTGACAGACCTCCTTGTATTGACTATCCAGGTGGCCTTTGCTAGATGGATGCCCCAATGCTTGAAGGTCCCAGTCCTCATTGCTCTCAATGCGGTCTTTAATAGTCCATTGTATCGCTCAATAGAATAGGGGATGTGATAGACCCACTCGATGCCATGCTCTTTGGCCCAGGTGTCTATAAGGTTGTTTTGGAAATGTGTCCTATTGTCTGACTTGATTCTTGGTGACATGTTGCCATGGGACTTGCCTTTCAAGGCCCAGGGTCATGTTCTGGGTGGTGGCATGAGGCACAGTTTCTAGCCATCCAGTGGTTGCCTCCACCATGGTGAGGAAGTAGCACTTGCCTTGGCAAGTCACTGGCAGTGTAATGTAATCAATCTGCCAGGCCTCTCCGCATTTATACTTGAGCCATTGTCCTTCGTACCACAGAGGCTTCAACCGTTTGGCCTGTTTGATAGCAGTACATATCTCACATTCATGAATGACCTGTGCCACAGTATCCAAGGTCAAGTCCATCCCTTGATCTCGAGCCCATCTATAGGTGGCATCTCTTCCTTGATGTCCTGAGGCATCATGGGCCCACTGAGCTACAGATAATTTGTCTTTATGCTGCCAGTCTAAATCCACCTGAACTACTTCAATTTTGGCAGCTTGGTCCACCTCCTGGTTGTGCTGATGTTCATTTACCCAGTTCTTGGGTATGTGAGCATCTATATGTCACACTTTCACAGCCAGCTTCTCCACGTGGGCAGCGATGTCTTGCCACAATAGGGCAGCCCAGATGGGTTTGCCCCAGTGTTGCCAGATATTCTCTTTCCATTGTTGTAGCCATCCCCACAAATCATTTGCCACCATCCATGAGTCAGTATAGAGGCATAGTATTGGACATTTTTCTAGTGTGGTGATGTCTAAAGCCACCTACATGCCTTTCACCTCTGCAAACTGACTTGATTCATCTTCTTCTGCAGCTTCAGCAACTTGTCATAGAGGAGTCCACACAACCGCTTTCCATCTTCGATGTTTTCCCACAATACAACAGGATCCATCAATGAACAAAGCATATTGCTTGTCATATTCTGACAGTTTATTGTATGGTGGGGCCTCTTCAGCACGTCACCTTTTTAGGCAATATTCCAAAGTCTTTGCCCTCTGGCCAGTTGGTGATCACAGGATGCCTGGGCAATTGGAATTTCCTATACGAGCTCGTGTAATCAACACAATCCACTTACTCCATGTAGCGTGATGTGTAGAGGAGACCCTCCCTTTGAACATCCAGTCCAGCACTGGCAGTCAGGGTGCTAAGAGGAGTTGTACTTCCGTCCCAATCATTTCTGAGGCAGCTCGAACTCCTTCATATACTGCCAATATCTCCTTCTTGGTTGGAGTGTATCAGGCCTCAGATCCTTTGTACTCTCAACTCGAGAACCGAAGGGGTCAGCCTTGAGTCTCACCAGACACTCCAGGTAGGACCCTTCTCTCCTGCTGCAGTGTAAAGCATATTTTTCACATGTGGACCTGTCTGAACTAGTCCAAGAACTACTGCCTGAGCAATTTCTTGTTTTATCTGTTGAAAGCCTTGTTATGTTGTTGTTCAGGTCTCCATTTAAAGTAATTTTTCTTCTGGGTGACTTGATAGAGAGGATTTACAATCACACTGTAGCTGGGAATATCCTCCAAAAACCCACAGTGCCTAAGAAAGCCTGGGTTTCTTACTTAGTGGTTGGGGAAAACATTGCAGTAATTTTGTTGATGATATCCATTGGAATATGTCGATGATCATCTTGCCATTTTATTCCTAAGAATTGGATCTCCTGTGCAGGACATTTGATTTTGCTTCATTTTATGAAAAAGCCAGCATCCAAGAAGATTTTAACTATTTCCTTTTTCAAAATCAAAATTTTTGCTGAATTGCCCCACACAATAATGTCATCAATATATTGCAGGTGTTCTGAGGTCTCACCGTTTTCCAGTGCAGCCTGGATTAGTCCATGGCAAATGGTAGGGCTGTGCTTCCACCCCTGGGGCAATTGATTCCAAGTGTACTGAATGCCTTTCCAGGTGAAAGCAAACAGGGGTCTGCACTTGGCTGCCAATGGAATTGAAAAGAATGCATTAGCAACGTCCATGGTGGCATACTATCTGTCTGCCTTGGACTCCAGTTCATATTGGAGTTCCAGCATGTCCGACACAGCAGCACTCAGCGGCAGCGTGACTTCATTCAGGCCACGATAGTCTACTGTCAGTCTCTACTCTCCCATGGACTTTTGTACTGGCCATATGGGGCTGTTAAAGGGTGATCGAGTCCTGGTGATCACCCCTTGGCTCTCCAACTGACAAATCAGTTTGTAGATTGGAATCACAGTCACGGTTGGTAAGATATTGCCGCCAGAGCACTGATGTGGTTGCAACTGGCACTTGTTGGACCCCATAGCAGAAGGGTTCTCTGCGAGGCCAGGCAGGCTGTTCAGTTTCTTCTATCTCCAAGGCAGCCACACCAAATGCCCACTGATACCCTTTTGGGTCCTTGAAATACCCTCTCTTCAGGTAATCTATTCCCAGGATGCATAGAGCTTCTGAGTCGGTCGCAATGGGGTGCTTTTGCCATTTATTTCCCATTAGACTCACTTCTGCTTCCAACACAGGGAGCTGTTGGTATCCTCCTGTCACTCTGGAAATACAAATTTGTTCATGTCCTCTGTAACTTGATGGGATCAAAGTGCATTGCGCTCCAGTATCCACGAGAACCTTGTAGTCTTGTAGATTTTATGTGTAAGGCCATCAAATCCACATACACCAATAGACCCTATTGTCCCTGTCCTCCCCCTTGCTGGAGGCAGGGTCCCTCTAATATTGATTGTTATGTGTACCCAAACTTTCTGTGGGAAGGAACTAGAGGTCCCTTGGAGAGGATCAGAAGCAAGATCAAGCATTACATCTCTTGAGAGCTCCTGACAGAAAACCAGGGCAGCATTTTTTCATGAGGAGTCCCTTTTGTTTTCGCATATCTCATACTCTTGTCTCTAGAAACAAAGTAGGTTTTCCATCCCACCTCCTCACATCTCCCTTGGTGCATAGATAAAACCACAGGTTTCCCCAGTGTGTGTACCCTCTGTATTTCCTCTCTTGATCTGAGGAACGCTTGTTCCTAATAGCGGAGACATGGGTCTGTACAGGTAGAGAGTAGGAGATATCTTTCTTAGAATTATAGAATCATAGAATGGTAGGGGTTGGAAGGGACCTTTAGAGATCATCTAGTCCAACCCCCCTGCAGAAGTGGGTTCACCTAGATCAGGTCACATAGGAACATATCCAGGCGGGTCTTGAAGACCTCCAAGGAAGGAGACTCCACAACCCCTCTGGGCAGCCTGTTCCACTGCTCCATCATCCTCACAGTAAAATACTTTTTTCTTATATTTAAGTGGAACTTTGTGTTCCAGCTTCATCCCATTACCCCTTGTCCGGTTGCTAGCTCCTATAGAAAAAAGGGATGTCCCAACCTCCTGACACCCACCCTTTAGATATTTATAAATGTTAAGAAGATCACCCCTCAATCTCCTCTTCTCCAGACTAAACAGCCCCAGTTCTGCAGCCTTTTCTCATATGAAAGATGTTCCAGTCCCCTGATCATCTTGGTGGTCCTGCACTGGACTCTCTCTCCTGAAGTTCCCTGTCACTCTTGAGCTGAGGAGCCCAGACCTAGACACAGGACTCCAGATGAGGCCTCACCAGGGCAGAGTAGAGGGGGAGAAGAACCTCCCTTGACCTGCTGGCCACACTCTTCTTGATGCATCCCAGGATGCCATTGGCCTTCTTGGCCACCAGGGCACACTGCTGGCTCATGGTTAGTTTATTATCAATCAGGACTCCCAGGTCTCTCTCTGCAGAGCTGCTCTTCAGCAGTTCGACCCCCAGCCTGTACTGGTGTGTGGGGTTGTTCCTTCCCAGATGCGGGACTCTGCACTTGTCCTTGTTGAACCTCATGAGGTTCCTCTCGGCCCAACTCTCAAGCCAGTTGAGATCCCGCTGAATGGCAGCACAGCCTTCTGGGGAATCAGCCAGTCCTCCCAGTGTGGTGTCATCAGTGAACTTGCTGAGGGTACACTCTGTCCCCTCATCCAGGTCGTTGGTGAAGATGTTGAACAAGACTGGCCCCAAAACCAATCCCTGTGGAACTCCACTGGCCACAGGCCTCCAACTCCATTCTGTGGGGATCACCCCCCTCTGGGCTCTGTCATTCAGCCAGCTCTCCATCCACCTCACTGTCCACTCATCCAAGCCACGCTGCCTGAGCTTTCTGATGAGGATGTTGTGGGAGACAGTGTCAAAAGCCTTGCTGAAGTCAAGGTAGATGACATCTGCTGCTCTCCCCTCATCTAGCCAACCGGTTATGCACTCAAAGGTGGTTATCAGGTTGGTCAAACAGGATTTCCCCTTGGTGAATCCATGTTGACTCCCCCTGATAACCATCTTTTCCTTCATATGTTCAGTGATAACATTCAGGATGAGTTGTTCCATCACTTTTCCAGAGATGGAGGTGAGGCTGACCGGCCTGTAGTTTCCTGGATCATTCCTGGATTCTATGATTCTATGATTCCCGGCTGGTCCTTCCTGCCCTTTTTGAAGACTGGAGTGACACTGGCCTTTCTCCAGTCCTCAGGCACCTCGTCTGTCCTCCATGAATGTTGAAAAATGATGGAGAGAGGCTTAGCAATCACATCAGTCAGCTCCCTCAGCCCTCTAGGATGCATCCTATCAGGGTCCATTGACTTATGAGTCTTAAGCTTGGCCAACAAGTCTTTAACCTCTTCCACTCAGGGCAAGTCCTGTGCTGTCCTGGCCATCCTGTTATCCTTGCCGGACTGGGCTTCCTGAGCATCAGACTTGGCCGTAAAGACTGAAGCAAAGAAGGGATTCAGTACTTCGGCCTTCTCTGCATCCTCAGACATCAGGGCACCCTCAGCGTTTAGCAGCGGGCCCACATCCCCCCTCCCCATCCTTCTGCTGTTGATGGACTTGAAAAATGCCTTATTGCTGTCCTTAACATCCCTGGTTAAATTTCATTCTAGAAGGGCTCTAGCCTTCCTAGTTGCACCTCTGCATGCCCTGGCAGTGTTCCTGTACTCTTCCCAAGAAGCCAGCCCCTGTTTCCACCCCTCATAGACAGCTGCTTTCTATTTGAGTTGTCCCAGCAGATCCTTGCTCAACCATGGAGGCCTCCTACCTCCTTTTTCTCCTTTCTTGCGCATTGGGACACACTGATCCTGGGCTTGGAGGAAGTGGTGCTTGAAGATTGACCAGCTCTCATGGGCACTTCTGTCTTCTAGAATCATATCCCATGAGATCCGCCCAAGCAGGTCTTTGAAGAGGCCGCCTGAAATCCAGGGTCACGGTCCTGCTTTGTGTTCTGCCTCTTCCACACAGGATCTTGAACTCTACCATCTCATGGTCGCTGCAGCCGAGGTTGCCTCCAACCTTCACATCCCCAACCAGGATGTACTAGGTCCAGCAGCACACCCCTCCTTGTTGGTTCCTCAGTCACCTGTGACAGGAAGTTGTCAACAATCTGTAGGAACCTCCTGGACCAGGGACTGTGATCATGAGGCAGCTCTCAGCTGTTCGTAGAAGGACTCATCCACTTCCTCCTCCTGATCAGGTGTCCTGTAGGAAGCTCCTACAACAATATCACCTGCCTTGCCCTGTTCATTAATTTTTACCCATAAGCACTTTACCTGCCCCTCATCCCCACCCTGGCACAGTTTAGTACACATGAATTGCTCCCTCACTAGAGAGCAACTCCACCTCCAGGCCTTGTCAGCCTGTCCATCTTAAACAATACATATCCCTCTTATGGCTGTGCTCCAGTCATGGCAGCTGTCCCACCACGTCTCTGTGACTGCAATGAGGTCGTAGCCCCGCATCCGCACCCACATCTCCAGTTCCTCCCGCTTATTCTGATGAGTAAAAGCAGACATACAGAAGGGAAAGGCCTGAAAAAATTAAAGACACGATTCACTGTTAACTAACACCATGATAAGAAACCTCAGCTCACTGGAATTTGAATCGCTTTTTAGTAAAGGCCTTGAAGACCCTGAAAGCAGATAACTAAGAAGCTGGTGTGCAGACAGCTGCAGATAAGAAGGACTTGGAATGTGGAAAACAGAATTGTTTGCATCCTGCTCCATGGCATGGAAATCTACCAGAGACACTGAACAAGTGTAAGCTCGAAGAGGAGCTTACACTTCGAGCTTACAATACTGAGCGGGGATAGGTCATGAATATGTAATAGGCGCTTATGCATACCCCTACCTGTACCCTATAAGTAGCCCTTTGTTAGACAATAGTGTGTGCAAGCTTAGCAGTATTATAGAGTTTGTTCTGCACGTCAATTCCCCAGGCTGCGTGCATTGGTGTAGAGGCAGCACAGGGCCTTACTCAAACACACAGGTTTTCCTGGACAGGTGCAGGAGGTTCCTCCCCAGTTTGGCTCTTCCTCAGGGTGGTCAGCCTTCCGTATCTCAGCCCAGTGTGCAGATGAAGGGCACTTATCATTGCATTCCCTGTCCTGCACTGTTTCCCAGCTAGAGGGGACAATTTGTTCTATTTTGCTTCTCCCCCCATCCCCCAAATCCCTTAGTTTAAAGTCCTCTTTATTAAGTTTGCTAGTCTACTCCCAAATATTGCAGTGCCCTTACTGGAGAGATGAATCCCATCCTGTCCTATGAAGCTGTAGTTCCCAAGGAAGGATCCATTGTCAAAGTACCCAAAGCCTTCCGGCCGGCACCAGCCTCTCAGCGAGGAGGTCACTTGGCTGATTTCTCCATTGCAGACTCCCCCTTTATCTCTAGTGAACAGGATGGAGGAGAAAATAACCTGAGCCCCTCTACCTTTTACTTGCTCCCAGAAGGTTTTAAAATCCATCTGGATCCTGGAGATGTCATGCCTCATTACATTATTCTTTCCTCATGACATCATTCATACCTACCTTCTTAAACTGATGGAACTCCTAGGATAGTTTCTCCACAGCGGAGATCCCAGGACCATAAAGAAGAAAGACTTCCTTCATATTGCTGGAGTTCACTGACTACTTCATTCACCATTTGCCCCTTGTCTTCTTTCCAGGACAAGACAGCCAATGAGTTGACATATGATGGTGGTGCTCTTCGGAGGAACTTTCACCACATGAGGCGTGTGCACTGGACTTCATCTGGATTGATGAGCAACTGAACATTGTCTGGATCATTATAAATCACTTCCAGCACAGCCATGTCCCTCAGATACTGGATATCTTTCTCCATGGCGGTCCACTTGCCCGAGTGACATGTAATGTCTTCCTTTTATAGATACCTTTCGTTTACACCTGAGAGAAGTTACCTCCAAAGGCTGTGTACTTGTGCCCTTCTTCCAATTGCCTTGTCAATGCCTCCTTCCCTAGACAAGGAGCCCAGTTGTTCCCTGCCCTCCAATTCGAGGCTACTGGCCCCATTATCCCAGCATCAGAGCAGCCAGGTGACAATGTGCTCCCCTCTGGGTGATGACTGAAGTCCTTTTGCAGGTCTTGCAACTCGCTCAAGGGATAGGGATCGGGTGGTAATCGTCTCATTCATAACTTCTGCCTCTTCCTCCTCCTCTTGTGATAGTCCTGCTTCCATTTCTTCCTCCTCCCCCTTTGTAATTGGAGTTTCTTCCCTTTCTAAACAAGTTGACTTTCGCATCCAACATTTCTTCTTCTCTATAGGGGCAACTGATACTGGCACAAGTTGTTTCCTGATTTAGCTGCAGTGGTCTGCCACCAGTGTTTGAGCAGCCATGTTGCCTGTTGCTGAGGTCTGAGTAGCCACAATGTATGTCATTGGGGCTGGGGTAGCTGCCGTGCCTATCAGTCTATTTTTCTCCCCTTCCCCCTGAGGGTGCTGTCTAATGTTGAGCAGTGTTTGGTAGATACTAGCCAGGGCCCAGCACAGTGCTGTAAGCTGTGCCTCTCTGGAATAGCACAACATTTTCTTTTCAAATACTCTATCACTCTATCAGGGTCATGTAGCTGTTCAAGGGTGAAGTTCCAAACCATTGGAGATGAGAAGCTCTCTAGAAACCTTCCCATATTCTCTCACATGCCATTCCACCCATTACTATCTAGCCTTGTGGCAGATCTTTGGGTGAGACTCTTAAACAAATTTTACAATTCTAAGCAAGATGTGAAGCATACTCAGGAGACATAACAGTAAAAGCAGGATGAGTGGAATGTCCCAAGAATATCTAAATTTCTCCAATATTAAATATTGCTGTAGTTAGCCAGAAGGAGAAAGAAGAGGTAAAAGGGTGGGAGAAAGTATTTCTCCCTGCCTTCTCCTTAGGTTGAGTGAAATTATTAATGAATTCTGAAAGGAAAAGCCCGAGGTATGGGAGTGATCACAATGCTGTATACAAATACCAGTTGAGCCCCATAATCAATGATATAATCATATCATAAGTCAAAAGAGCCCAGTATAACAAAATCGTGGTCCTCATTACTTTCCCCAAGGTGATAAACAGCACCACAGGCAACACAAAGAGCAGGTAAGAGTTTGCATAAAACCACCATGTGAACAGCTGAGCGAGTATTGTGACCAGTTGCCTTGTATAACCAATAAAAGAAAACTGTATAACAAATTTCAACACACTCTGATCAGATCTGTCCTTATCTCAATCCTTCATGACACACATTGGGCACTGAAAAGAATGTGGTGGTTTAGCCCTGGCTGACCAATAACCAAACCACACAGTTACTCGCTCCTCCCCACCTTAGCAGGATGGGGAGGAGAATCAAGAGAGAGTTCTAGAGCTCTGTGGGTTGAGATAAAGACAATTTAATAGAACAAAACAAAGAGTAAACAGTTACAATGACAGTCAAGGGACAAAACAAGCAATGCCCAGTGTAACTGCTCACCATCAGCAGTCCAATGCTCAGCCCAACAGAGAAAGTACAGTTCCCACACTTGTCACAGCACCACCATAGCCTGGCAGCTGCTCTTATGTCCTGAGCATGATGTCAGCATGGCATTGAATAGCCTGACCACACCCCTTGCAGCAGCTGGGGAAAGTTAACCCTACCCGCTGCCTAACCCAGGTCACTTCCCTACATCCTCTGACAATAGCCTTATATTCATCCCAAGTGGCCATCTCTTCATTCCATGATCTATATGCTCTCTTCTTCCACTTGAGTTTGCCCAACAGTTCCTTGTTTAACCATGTGGGTCTCCTGGCTCCCTTTCTTGATTTCTTATCTGCTAGGATTCTCTGATCCTGAGACTGGAAAAAGGGATCATTGAACAGAGACCAACTATCTTGTGCTCCTATATCCTCTAATACCTTGTCCCACAAGATGTCCCCTAGTAATTGCTTGAAAAGGCCAAAGTTGGCTCTGCTAAAGTCTAGGGTTGTGATCCTGCTTGGTATTCTGTTCCTACCGCACAAGATCCTGAACTCCACCATCTCGTGGTTGCTGCAGCCAAGGCTGCCCTCAATGTTTACCACTTCAAACAGACCCTGCTTGCTCATGAGTACAAGATCCAGTAGTGCTCCTCTCCTACTTGGCACATCCACCATTTGCATCAAGAAGTTATCATCAATGCACTGAAGAAACCTCCTGGACTGGAAGTGACAAGCCACGTAGGTCTTCCAGCAAATGTCTGGGTAGTTGAAATCCTCTATGAGAACCAGGGTCTGTGATTTTGAGGCTGCTCCCAGCTGCCTGTAGAAGGCCTCATCAACTTCCCCATTCTGATCAGGTGGCCTGTAATATGGTAATGTAATGGGGGGGTGTCAGGAGGTTGGGACATCCCTTTTTTTCTATGGTAGCTAGCAACAGGACAAGGGGTAATGGGATGAAGCTGGAACACAAAAAGTTCCATTTAAACATAAGAAAAAACTATTTTACTGTGAAGGGTGAGGGAGCAGTGGAACAGGCTGCCCAGAGGGGTTGTGGAGTCTCCTTCCTTGGAGGTCTTCAAGACCCGTCTGGACATGTTCCTGTGCAACCTGATCTAGGTGAACCTGCTTCTGCAGGGGGGTTGGACTAGATGATCTCTAAAGGTCCCTTCCAACCCCTACCATTCTATGATTCTATGATTCTATGAATAGACACCCACAACAGTGTCACACATGCTAGCCTGCCCCTTAATTCTCACCCACAAACTCTCAACTCGCCCCTCATCCTCACCTGGACATTCAGTACATTCCAGCTGCTCTCTCACATAAAAAGCAACTCCACCACCTCGCCTGCTTGCCCTATCTTTTTTAAAGAGGACATAGCCCTCCATGACCACATTCCAGTCATGAGCTGTCCCACCATGTCTCTGCAATAGCCACCAGAACATAATCCCTTGCCCGTACATAGACTTCTAACTCCTCCTGTTTATTCCCCGTGCTGTGTGCATTGGTATAGAGGCATCTCAAGAAGGAAGCTGATTGTGTAGGATTAACTCCCAGCACTGGTTTGCTCAACTCTAGTGGGCCCAGTTTTATCCCCTTGCCCCTTCAAAATTATTTTAAAGCCCTTTCTATGAGCCCTACTAACTCATCTGCAAGGATCCTTCCTCCCCTTTGAAACACATGAAATTCACCTGTCACCAGACTTGGCATCATGAAAATTTCACCATGGTCAAAAATCCCAAAGTTGTGTATGTGGCACCAGTCTCTGAGCAACCTGTTAATCAGTTGTGCTTTCCTTATTTGTACAGTATTCCTCCCTCCCATGAAAGGTATGGAGGAGAACACTACTTGTGCTCCCAATCCATCAAGCATTCTCCCCAGTGCCCTGAAGTACTGTTTAATAGCTTTTGAACGCCTCTCTGTAACCTCGTCAGTACCAACCTGCATTACCAACAGTAGTAGTCAGTTGGCCACACCGGACCAGGGAGGTTCCTGGCTACGTCTCTAACCTGGGTCCCAGGGAGGCAGCAGACCTCTCCAGATGGATCTGGTCAACATATGGGGTCCTTCAGTTCCCTCCAGAAAGGAATCGCCTACTACTATAACTTTTGTTTTCTTTTTAATTGAGGCAATCCTAATGCATGAAGGTGACTGGCTCACCCTGAGCACCTCTTCAAGTGGCCCTACATCTTCATATTCCCTTGTCTGGTCCTCAACTTCCAAAGCCCGATACCTGTTGTGCAAGGGCAACTGGGGAGGAGTGGGTGGCTGGGAAGAGATCTACCTGCTTTCCCAAGAAGGGACCTATCCTCTGACTTACAACTGATAAGGAACTTTCTGGAACTAATTCATACATAAACCCCAGTACCTTTTAGAAAAACATTCAGCCTTAATTTTCATGTTGATCATCATAGTTACACCACAGCCCCTCATAAACAAGCACCAGTACTCACTATTTTGGAAAACTAACTTGAACTTTCAGTTATTGTACTCTACTAGATGGAAGAGTGATTTTATTAAATTTCTGTTCTGTATGCAGGTATACGCATCTCTCCACACCTACACTCAGTACTCCTCCTTGCACATGTAAAGTATCTTATTATCCCTTTTTGGTAAAGATTTTCACTTCAAGTTCATTCTTAGCTCATCCCTCAGCCTACCAAATCCCTCTCCATCTTCTCTCAAATTATCATTCTCGAGAGAAGAGATGCTTTCCTTGCTTTATTCAGAGGATCTAGTTTTTATTTCCTTTGAATGCATATTTAAATTTATCTTTATCTATATTTATTTATATTTATCTAGTACTTATGGGTTTAGCTACTGTCTTTGTCCCATACAGAAACAGTATTTTTTTTTTTTCTTCAGTGAAAAAAAACTTGGAAAGGGACTAGCTTCCTCAGAACTTCAAAATCTTGCTCAATGGTAATTCTTTGGGGATATATTGAGACGAGTCAGTGTCCTGGGTTTGGTCGGGATAGGGTTAACTCTCCCCAGCCGCCGCAAGGGGGCGTGGCCAGGCTATTCAATCCCATGTGATCAGGCTATAGGGGTAGGGGCCAGGCAAGTGTCAGAACAGAGCACTTGGGCACAGCTTCAGGCTGCCAGTGGTGAGCAGTTACACCAGGTATTGCTCGTTTTTCTATGTTCCTTGGCCATCATTGTAACTGCTTATGCTTTGTGGTGTTCTATTAAATTGTCCTTATATCAACCCACAAAGTTCTAGAATTCTCTCTTGATTCTCCTCCCCATCCTGCTAAGGTGGGGAGGAGTGAGTAACTGTGTGGTTTGGTTATTGTTCAGCCAGGGCTAAACCACCACAGTCAGGCAGCTCTTAATCCAATGCTATATCAACTTTCTCAGTGTTAAAACCTTAAAAACATCTCTATGTACCTTGTACACCAAAATGTACATTTTAAATTAAACATATTATTTAACTTTATTAATAAAATTAAACTAGATCTAGTCTCCAATTAACGTACTAACATTAATCTTTCTTTAACCCATGTGATCAGCTTAAATTTATACAAGCTGTGTATTAAATATGAAAACATTTTATGAAGATGTACTTCATTTAATGAGTCTGAATGTTACCTTTCATCAAAGGTACTCAGTTTTTATGCTGTTTTCTGATTTTTTCATCAAGAATTGCCAATCATCATCTTTATATTGTGTGTCCTTTTATGTGTTATGTCTTTCTATTTATGTGCTACTAAAGGAAAAAGAATCTTTCATACCCTTTACAGGCTTTCTACAACTTTTTGTGCACTTCAATTTTGCATCCACTAGTACCAGAGCTACACAAAATATGCACCCATATGGCATTTTTTAGAAAAAAAACCCTCATAGAAGCAAACAAAACTCACTTTTTTTCAGAAGATATCCTTTTTTGACGATATTTTTATAGAAAGCATCCTTTGTTTTGTGACGAATTGTGTTGTAGATTTCTTTTCCATCCACTGTATCGTTAAGCACTTGTTCTTGATGCTGGTAAACAAGGAAGAAATCAACAGGTTTTTAAAAGTTTAGAAATTACCATGAAACAATTGCATACCATAAAGTTATAACTGCAATTTTATTGAATGCTACCAATTCTTTATTATTATTCTCTCATGTGTCTTAAAAATAAATATAATTTAATATCTTTGCCAGAAATTAAATATAACTATTTTTTGTGGAACAATTAGGCCAGAATTATGAGAAGAAAAGTAAGTTTTAAATACAGACCAACTTTCACAAAGCATCACCTATACTTATTTTTTAACACTAAATAGCAGAATATTTCACAGTGATTTATTAAAAATTTACATAAGTCTTTAAAGCTTATTCAGTTTCTCACTGTCTTCTACCAAAGCTTTTAAAATGAGCAATTAAACTCCAAACCAAGAAGAATGGTGCAAATCACAATTAAAATTCAATGATTAACACACAATTTGCACAGTTCCTCACTAATCTTATTAGTACTCATGTCCTATATGAATATAATTCGAACAAAAAATAATAGGAGAAAGTAGAAACAGGAAACGGATTATAATAATCAATATAGTCCTTATATAAGAATTATGGTTTTGAACAACATTACAAAGGCAAGATCAGTAGGACACAAGGAGGAGGCAAGATTCATTCATTCGCAGATGTGTGGCCGATTGAGGTAATCGAGGGGTTGTTGGAGCACGGGGAGTGGAGAAGCGAGGAGAGCCACCAGGATCAGGCAGCTCTTGCAAGGGGAACAGTCTTGCCAGGAGGCAGAGACGCAGCAACCACAGGGGATTTAAACATCCCCCAGGGAGCGTGATCGACCAGGGCCAGCAAACAGGGTGTGACACAGTTCACACAGGCAGGGTGAGCAGGGAGGACAGGCAGGGAATGACCCCACAGCCCACACAGAGAAACAGAAATCAGAAAAGTGCCCCTGCTTCAATCTAGCAAGATGGTGAGCACTTGCCTGAGAGCTAAAGCCAAGGCTCAGGTGGACAAAACCCAGGTGAAGGTCAATGCATCCACTCAGACAGAGCTGGTTAGTACAGACACTTCAGTCCAAGTGGAGTGCAGGGAATGTTTAGGACGCTTAGGGACCTATGCTTCTGAGGTAATCAGGTGTCATAGGTGCCCTCAAGTTCAAAAACTGCAGCACCTGGTGAAAGAGCTGCAGGAAACTGTGAGTAGACTGTGCAGTATTAGAGGGGCAGAGGTGGAGATAGAGACTTCTACAATAAGGTACAGGCCTCCAGTGAATCCGATATGCCTTGGACCCTAGTAACAAAAAACAGAAGGGCAAAGGCTTGTCTTCAAAGCCCTCCTTCCAGAGTGCCCACTACAAATAAGTATGAGGCACTGGCAACAAGGGACTTCGAGGAGCAACCTCCAGAAGCGGAAAACCCAGGAAAAAACTCACCGTCAGCTGCTCCACCTGCAACAGGTAATGGACACCGTAGAAAGAAGCGACGGGTGCTTGTTGTGGGTGACTCATTGCTAAGGGGCACTGAGACACCCATCTGTGGAGCGGATAGGGAGTCACCAGGGGTGTGCTGCCTGCCAGGAGCCAGGTCAGCAATGTGGCTGAGAGAGTGCCACGACTCATCAGAGATGCGGGCTACTACCCCTTACTTGTGTTCCATGTAGTTATGAATGATGTCATGAGGCATGACATCTCCAGGATCCAGAAGGATTTTAAAACCTTGGGGGAGCAAGTAAAAGGTAGAGGGGCTCAGGTTATTTTCTCCTCCATCCTGTTCACTAAAGGGGGAGTCTGCAATGGAGAAATCAGCCAAGTGAACTCCTGGCTGAGAGGCTGGTGCTGGCGGGAAGGTTTTGGATTCTATGACAACGGATCCTTCCTTGGGAACTATAGCTTGATAGGACAGGATGGGATTCATCTCTCCCATATAGGCACTGCAATATTTGTGAATAGGCTAGCAAACTTGATAAAGAGGGCTTTAAACTAAGGGACTTGGGGGATGGGGGGAGAAGCAAAATAGAACAAGCTGTCCTCTCTAGCTGGGAAACAGTGCAGGACAGGGAACGCAAGGATAAGTGCCCTTCATGCGCACACCATGCTGAGATTCAGAAGGTTGACCATCCTAACGGAGAGCCAAACCGGGAAGGATCCTCCTGCATCTGTCCAGGGACACCTGTGTGTTTGAGTAAGCCCCTATGCTGCCTCTACACCGATACATGCAGCCTGGGTAATACACAGGAGGAACTGGAGATGTGGGTGTGGATGCGGGGCTACGACCTCATTGCAGTCACAGAGACGTGGTGGGACAGCTGCCATGGCTGGAGCACAGCCATAAGAGGGATATGTATTGTTTAAGATGGACAGGCTGACAAGGCCTGGAGGTGGAGTTGCTCTCTAGTGAGGGAGCAATTCATGTGTACCAAACTGTGCCAGGGTGGGGATGAGGGGCAGATTGAGTGCTTATGAGTAAAAATTAATGAACAGGGCAAATCAGGTGATGCTGTTGTAGGAGTTTTGTACAGGACACCTGATCAGGAGGAGGAAGTGGATGAGGCCTTCTACGAACAGCTGAGAGCTGCCTCACGATCACAGTCCCTGGTCTTCATGGGGGACTTCAACCCCCCTGATATCTGCTGGGATAGCCACAAAGCCAAGAATACGCAGTCCAGGAGGTTCCTACAGATTGTTGACAACTTCCTGTCACAGGTGACTGAGGAACCAACAAGGAGGGGTGTGCTGCTGGACCTGGTAGTGACGAATAAGGAGAGCCTGGTTGGGGATGTTGGAGGCAACCTCAACTGCAGTGACCATGAGATGGTAGAGTTCAAGATCCTGTGTGGAAGAGGCAGGCCACAAAGCAGGACCGTGACCCTGGATTTCAGGTGAGCCGACTTTGGCCTCTGAAGATCTGCTTGGACGGATCTCATAGGATAAGATTCTAGAAGACAGAAGTGCCCATGAGAACTGGTCAATCTTCAAGCACCACTTCCTCCAAGCCCAGGATCAGTGTGTCCCAATGTGCAAGAAAAGAGGAAAAAGACGTAGGAGGCCTCCATGGATGAGCAAGGATCTGCTGGTACAACTCAGGCAGAAAGCAGCCACCTATGAGGGGTAGAAACAGGGGCTGGCTTCTTGGGAAGAGTATAGGAACATTGCCAGGGCATGCAGGGGTGCAACTAGGAAGGCTAGAGCCCTTCTAGAATTAAATTTAGCCAGGGATGTTAAGGACAGGCATTTTTCAAGTACATCAGCAGCAGAAGGATGACGAAGGGGAATGTAGGCCCTCTGCTAAACACAGAGGGTGCCTTGGTGACTGAGGACCGAGAAGGCCGAAGTACTGAATGCCTTCTTTGCTTCAGTCTTTACGGCAAAGGCCGGCCCTCGGGAAGCCCAATCCGGCAAGGACAGTAGGATGGCCAGGACAGCAGAGGATTTGCCCTGGGTGGAAGAGGAAGAGGTTAAAGACTTGTTGGCAAAGCTTAAGGCTCATCCTGATGGGATGCATCCTAGAGTGCGGAGGGAGCTGGCTGATGTGATTGCTAAGCCATTTTTCAACATTCATGGAGGATAGGTGGGGTGCCTGAGGACTGGAGAAAGGCCAATGTCACTTCAGTCTTCAAAAAGGGAAGGAAGGTCGACCCAGGAATCATAGAATCATAGAATGGTAGGGGTTGGAAGGGACCTTTAGAGTTCATCTAGTCCAATCCCCCTGCAGAAGCAGGTTCACCTAGATCAGGTCACATAGGAACATGTCCAGGTGGGTCTTGAAGACCTCCAAGGAAGGAGACTCCACAACCCCTCTGGGCAGCCTGTTCCACTGCTCTGTCATCTTCATGGTGAAATAGTTTTTTCTTATGTTTAAGTGGAACTTCTTGTGTTCCAGCTTCATCCCGTTACCCCTTGTCCTGTTGCTAGCTACAATAGAAAAAAGGGATGCTCCAACCTCCTGCCACCCACCATTTAGATATTTGTAACTATTAATGAGATTCCCCCTCAGTCTTCTCTTCTCCAGGCTAAACAGCCCCCAGACTAAAAAGTCCTAGAATCGAGTTGGAGGCCTGTGGCCAGTGGAGTTCCACAGAGATGGGTTCTGGGGCCAGTCTTGTTCAACATCTTCATCAGTAACCTGGATGAGGGGACAGAGTGTACCCTCAGCAAGTTTGCTGATGACACCAAACTGGGAGGACTGGCTGATTCCCCAGAAGGCTGTGCTGCCATTCAGCGGGATCTCAACTGGCTTGAGAGCTGGACAGAGAGGAACCTCATGAGGTTCAACAAGGACAAGTGCAGAGTCCTGCACCTGGGAAGGAACAATCCCCTGCACCAGTACAGGCTGGGGGATGACCTGCTGGAGAGCAGCTCTGAAGAGAGACCTGGGAGTCCTGGTTGATAATAAACTAACCATGAGCCAGCAATGTGTCCTGGTGGCCAAGAAGGCCAATGGCATCCTGGGATGCATCAAGAAGAGTGTGGCCAGCAGGTCAAGGGAGGTTCTTCTCCCCCTCTACTTTGCCCTGGTGAGGCCTCATCTGGAGTCCTGTGTCCAGTTCTGGGCTCCTCAGCTCAAGAGGGACAGAGAACTTCTCAAGAGAGTCCAGCGCAGGGCCAGCAAGATGATCAGGGGACTGGAATATCTTTCATACAAGGAAAGGCTGTGGGAACTGGGGCTGTTTAGTCTAGAAAAGAGAAGACTGATGGGAGATGTTATTAAGTTTTACAAATATCTAAAGGGTGGGTGTCAGGAGGTTGGGACATCCCTTTTTTCTATTGTATCTAGCAACAGGACAAGGGGTAACGGAATGAAGCTGGAACACAAAAAGCTCCATTTAAATATAAGAAAAAAAGTATTTCGCTATGAGGGTGAGGGAGCAGTGGAACAGGCTGCCCAGAGGAGTTGTGGAGTCTCCTTCCTTGGAGGTCTTCAAGACCCGCCTGGACATGTTCCTATGTGACCTGATCTAGGTTGATCTGCTTCTGGAGGGAGGTTGGACTAGATGATATCTAAAGGTTCCTTCCAACCCCTACCATTCTATGATTCTATGAGGATGAAAAAAAATCAGTAATAGGAATTGCAGGACTCACATTGAAAGCAATATCCAAAAATTTAGTAACAGGTAATCTCCATAACATAGCTATGAAAGAAACAAGGTACAAAACAACAGATCTAGTGATAAGTGTTTTAAAGTAAATTTCAAATTAGAAACAGGAAGTCTATTAGATTGAATTGAATAGTATGCAACACTTCTGATTTTTTTTTCTTCAAAAGTGGAGCATGACAGTATGTGGGAGAACACACAACTGCATGTAACTATGTCACCAATAACTTTAAAAAAAAATCACAAATATTTCTGAATAATGTAAAAGATTTTGATGGAGTTTCACATGGAAAATTAGTCAACGCAAAGTTATTGATACAGGAACCATAAGTGGATATACAAAGTGCCAAAGTGAAGATGATTGTCATGATCCAAAAAGAATTATTGAGAACAAGGAAAGTTACTAGGTGAAACTTTTCAAGGATAAGTCTTCGAATTCAAATTTCTTCACATTTATCTCAATCATATTACAGAGCATGAGTTAATAGTCACAGACAATTGGGAAGCATTGATGACAAGCCAATCAACAATAAAGGACAATAAACAATAAGGCTAGTAATACAACATAAAATTTCACTTGTTGATACCAATAGAAAACAATATAATATAATGTGGCTGTGATAACAACACAGATGATATTCTAGGATATATCTGGTAAGTAGTCTCACAGAAAAAGGAATTAGTAATGACATGGTATTCTGAGCTGTTCTAGTCCATTTCATCAAGAAACACAAACTCATACTGGAATTGGGTGTAGTAGGGCAACTACAAGAACATTATGAAGAGATAAAAACCAGATTTGGTATGCTCAGCTTAGTGAGTCGACTAAAGGAGAATACAAGAAATGTCCATGTATTAATAAAAGAGATCTAACAAAGTGGTAACTATTTAGGTTAGAAATTAAAACCAAATTTGTAACCATCAAAAAAAGAAAGTTTGAGAATAAATAGGGAACAAAATATAGAAATACACTATAGAACAAGCTATAATTTTATGGGAAAAAAAGATGTGGCTTGTTTATTACCAGTGGTGTCTAAGGATGAATTTATGCTACAGAGTAACAATGTTCTAAAACACACCCTGTAATCCCAGTCCTCTGATCATCTCTGAAGCTTCTCTGTGCATATAGGTTTTCTCTGCAGGAAGAAAGATGCTAGACACAGAAGAATGGAGGGCAGCCTAGTTCTTCCCCCAACTCCAACACGGTATGAAGGCAAAGTATTGGTTCAATCAGGGACCAGAGCTGGGGGGCAAAAGACGGAGCATTTACAGCACAAAGTTTACCATATCTTCTGGTTGCTACAAGCCATCCTTAGATAAATGAATGCATATGAGGATAATATTAAAGAAACACAAAAGTTTCAAAACAAAAATTCAGGACAGGATGATGCTATTTAACTGCCATGGATACCTCCACTGTAATTCAGTTCCTATATTATAAATATTTGAGGATTAAATTAATATCTTCAATAACATATGCTCAGAGATGAAGTTTTACCTGCACTGGAACAGGATCTTTAAGGTAATATCCTTCAACAATCTGTTTTTTTCTATAATGTTCAATGATCTCAGCAATACTGTTCAAATAAGAAAAATAAGATTTAAAATGTTAAACCATTTTTTTTCTGTATGAGAATTTGCAATTACACTACATTTCCTCATAAATTTATACAAAGAAGAACAAGTGTTAAACATTGTAATCTTGTTGGCAGCAATGACAATTTATTAATGTATTGAAGTTAAGTAAATTCACAGAACTGTACTCATAATGTATTAATTCTAAACTCCACAGAACATTTGTAATCACTTGTTGAAAATGCCTGTATTGAGTTTAACTTTCCTCATAGCAGCCCTCCTAGTGCTGTGCTCTGCATTTGTAGCCAGAAGGTATTGATCATACACCAGTTTTAACTACTGCTGAGCAGTACACACACAGCACCAAGGCTGTCTCTCCAATTCCACTACTGAAAGGCCAGCAGGCTGGAGGTGGGCAAGAGACGGGCGAGGGACTGTGTGAGGAGGCAGCCATGGCACAGGCCGTGCTGGAGAGCCTACGCGCCGCAGAGCAGACCTACACGAGAGGCAGAAAGGAGCTGCAGCTTTTGGGATAAATGCACGTCGGAGCAGCCCATGCAGAGCTGCCATGTGTGTGAGGACTTGCAGGAAGGACTAGTGCGGAGCCCACCTTCCCTGAGGAGAGGCAAAGGGCAGAAGCTATAAAGAATAGACTGAAACCCCCACTCCCTGCCCCCCTGGGCCGTTCAGTGGGGGAGGAGGTAAAAACACCGGGAGCAGGACTCTAAGCCCGGGAAGTGGGGAGAAGGTGGTCTTAAAGGGCTAGTCGGACTCTTCATCATTGTACCACTCTGTGTTGAGTTATGTTTGTTATGTTTTGGGGTTTTATGGTTATGCTTTAGTTGGTGTCGCATTAAATTATTTTCTGTTTTCTTCCCCAAGAGGAGTAGCCTGGTCTGTTTTGTCCTGGACCTTAAGTGACAATTAAGCTCTCACTGCCCTTTGGCAATCCTCAGGTCTTTGGTACTTGAGGTTAATCCTGTTCTTTTGTTCCCTGATGGGCCTAAACCAAGACACTAGGGAAGGGGAACTAGAAATACTTCAAACTGTGCACTCTTTCCAGGAAAACAGGAGTGGAAAATAAAAAAAATCACTGAGCTATCATGTTAAATCAACTATCCAGTCAGTAACACTCCTTTATGGGGATGTTTGCATTCTAATTACCAGAATCAGGTTTAAATAGTATTTTGAGGATCAAGACAAAAGTAGTGACAAATGCAAGCTAAAATCCAACATATCTGAGTTGCACTTATTTTTACAGTTACTGAGGGTTACACTGTAACAAAGAGAAATAATGTTAACATCACCACAGATGAATCATTCATATACAAAATATCAAACTGAAAATAAAGAACTAAGTACTTAAGCAGAGAACAAAAATATACTTTATGTGTTTTCTCACTTCATATATACTGTTAACTGTATGTGCAAATGTAATAAGGCACATGTGATAGATCTTTGGCCTATTAGAACTGGATAAAATTTTATCCAAAGGAAAGGTATAGAATACTATAAAAATTATCATAAAAACATGTAAATAAAACAACAAAAACACATCTTTTCCTCTTTCTTCTATAGCTATGAACTGGTCTATGCTTGTTAGCCAATGAATCTTCCCACGAACAAACTTTTTTTCAGGTTTGTAAAATTACTTGAATTTCTCAGTATTACTAAAAAATAAAATAAATTCAATTTTTATCGATATGCATATGCAATTTTCTCCATAAAAAAAAAGCTCTACCACACTGCATAAAATAATCACTCGTATTTTGCATGTTGAACATCTATTATTATGAGCAATCAATAATAAAGTAACTTTATATAATTTTTCCTCATTCATCAAATCGAGAATATCTTGACTGTCAATATCTCTTCTCCTTACTTGGTTAAAAAAACAAGAGTCATCCCTCAACATAAGAAGCAATTGCCTGATTTCTTTCAAAGTTGTAAAATGAGCTGAAGAATAAACTGAGTAGTATTTGAAAACTCATTTTGCAGTTAGAGGATCATATATACTAGGACTTTATACCTTGATGGAGTGCTTAAGAGGTTTTTTTCTTTAGTCCCCTTCTCCTCCACACAAGCACAACTCGTGGTATAGTGGGTTTGCATGGCCAGGTTTTGGTAGCAGCAGGGCTACATGGGTGGCTTCTGTGAAAAGCTGCTAGAAACTTCCTCTGTGTCTGATAGGGCCAAAGCCAACCAATTCTAACATGGACTCACCAAGGCCAAGCCAATTAGTGATGATGGTAATGCCTCTGTGATTAACGTATTTGAGAAGAGGAAGAAAGTTATTGCGCAGGTGCAAAAACTGTTAGCAGCAGAAGGGAGCAAGAACCTGAGAACAACTCTACAGACACTAGAATCATAGAATGGTAGGGTTGGAAGGAACCTTTAGAGATCACCTAGTCCAACTCCCCTGCAGAAGCAAGTCAACCTAAATCATGTTGCATAGGAACATGTCCAGGCGGGTCTTGAAGACCTCCAAGGAAGGAGACTCCACAACCCCTCTGGGCAGCCTGTTCCACGGCTCCGTTACCCTCACAGTAAAATAGTTTTTTCTTATATTTAAATGGAACTTTTTGTGTTTCAGCTTCATCCCATCACCCCTTGTCCTGTTGCTAGCTACAATAGAAAAAAAGGGATGCTCCAATCTCCTGACACCCACCATTTATATATTTGTAAATATTAATGAGATTCCCCCTCAGTCTTCTCTTTTCTAGACTAAACAACCCCAGTTCCTGCAGCCTTTCCTTGTATGAAAGATGTTCCAGTCCCAAGCCTAAGGTCAGTGAAGAAGGAGAAGGTGCTCCAGGCACCAGAGTAGAGATGCCCCTGCAGCCTGTGGTGAAGACCATGGTGAGGCAGGCTGTCTCCCTACAGCCTATGGAGGGCAGATGCAGCCATGGAGGAACCCATGCTGGAGCAGGGGGCTGCCTGAAGGAGGCTGTGACTCTGTGAGAAGCCCATGTTGGAGCAAGTTACTGTCAGGACCTCTGAACTCATGGAGAGAGAGGCGAGTATGCCAGATCAGGTTTGCTGGAAGATTTGTGACCTCATGAGAGACCCACACTGGAGCAGCCTGTTCCTGAAGGACTGCTTCCCCTGTGGTGAAGACCCACACTGAAGCAGTTCGTTAAGAAATGTAGCCTGTGGGAAGGAGCCATGCTGGAGAAGTTAGTGGAGGACTGTCTCCCATGGGAGGGACCCCACACGAGCAGGGAGCACCAAGTTTTTGGAAAACTGTCTCTTAAGAAGGTTAAATTTCAGAAAGAAAATAGGTGAAGAGGAGAAAGGGGCATGAGAGATATGGCAGGATAGGTATGTCTATCCTACAACACTTCCTAAAATCAGAAGTGAAGCACTAATAAATGCTATCTTACATTTACATATTGTTCTATTTCCCAGGTAGTTTGTATACTCAAACATGAGATTGGAAGTTCTACAACCTATATAAACAACACTATATCTCTCCTTATAATCCAAAAGCATGCACAGGTAGTGTGTACTCTCCCAAGTAATGGGGAGAGGCTTTGGAAGAAACAGGCAAGCCCAAGACATCAATACCTGGCTTCAGAACTAATGCCTCCACCAGAACTATGTTTTTTATAACCATGAAAAAATCTTTGAGAAACAAGGTTTGCTGGTCACTGAAATTGTAAGGGACCACGTGTATTCATTCTCGAGTATGGAATAAGTTAGCAAATGTTAAAGCCTCTCGATCATCTTCCAATGGTCTTGGGAATCTAGGGAGATCCCCACTAAATGTAAGGTAGTAAACGTTATTCCAATTTATAAGAAGGGCGTGAGGGAAGATTCGGGGAACTATGGACCTGTTAGTCCAATCTCAGTTCCTGGAAAAAATATGGAGAAGATAATAGTGGATACTATTGAAAGGCATTTAAAGAACAATGCAATCATCAGGCACAGGCAACGTGGGTTCACAAAGGGAAAATCCCATCTAACTAATCTGATATATTTCTACAATAAGGTCATCTGCCTGGTGGATGAAGAGAAGGTGGAAGTAATTTTATTGGATTTTAGCAAGGGTTCTGATACTGTCCCTCACAGCATCCTTCTAGACAAGCTGTCCAAATGTGAAATGAACAGGTTCACGGTACACTGAGTGAAGAATTGGCTGAAGGGCAGGGCTCAAAGGGTTGCAGTGAATTAGGCTAAATCTGGCTGCCAAGTAGTCACTAGCAGTGTTCCTCAGGGCTCAATCCTAAGACCAATTTTGCTCAATATTTTTATCAATAATCTGGATGCAGGATTTCAATGCACCCTTAGCAAGTCTGATGATGATATCAAACTGGGAAATGCTGTTGATTCTCTTAAGGGACAAAAGGACTTGCAGAGGGATCTAGATAGACTGGAGCATTGGACAATCATCAATGGCATGAAATTTAACAAGAAGAAATGCTGGATTCTGCACCTTGGATGCAGTAACGCTGGACACATGCATAAATTGGGAGAGGACAGGATGGAGAGAAGCCCTGCAGAAAGGAACCTGGGGATGCTGGTCAACAGCAGGCTCAATATGAATTGGCAGTGTGCCTTGGCAGCCAAGATGCACAAACTGCATCCTGGGGTGCATTAAGCAAGGTATAACCAGCCCATCAAAAGAGGTGATTATCCTGCTGTATTTATCAGTACTATGTGCAATTCTGGACTCCACAATTGTGAGAAGGATGTTAAGGTACCTAAATGCATCCAGAGGAGAGCAACAAAGATAGTGAAAGGACTGGATGGCATGTCCTATGAGGAGAAAACAACGACTTTGGGTTTATCTAGTTTGGAGAGAAGGATGCTGAGGACTGACCTCGTTGCTCTCTTCAGCTTCCTAAGGAGGGCAAGTATACAGGGAGGTGCTGATCTCTACTCACAGAATCACAGAATGGTAGGGGTTAGAAGGGATCTAGAGATCATCTAGTCCAATCCTCATGCTCAAACAGCTTCACCTAGATTGGGTCGCACAGGAACATATCCAGGTGGGTTTTGAAAACCTCCAGAGAAGGAGACTCCACAACCTCCCTGGGCAGCTTGTGCCAGTGCTCTGTCACCCTGACAGTAAAGTAGTTCTTCCTTATGTTTAAATGGAACTTTGTGTGTTCCAGCTTTTGTCCATTACCCCCTGTCCTGTCACTTGAGAAAACAGAAAGAAATGCCTCCCCATCCTTTTGACATACATATTTTAAATACTTCTGTTAATGAGACTCTCCCTCAGTCTTTCTCTTCTCCAGGCTAAACAGTCCCAGGTCCTGCAGCCTTTCCTCATAAGATGCTCAAGTCCCCTGATCATCTTGGTGGCCCTGGGCTGGACTCTCTCTCCTGAAGTTCCCTGTCTCTCTTGAGCTGAGGAGCCCAGAACTGGATACAGTACTCCAGATGAGGTCTCACCAGGACAGAATAGAGGGGGAGCAGAACCTCCCTTGACCTGCTGGCCACACTCTTCTTGATGCATCCCAGGATGCCATTGGCCTTCTTGGCCGCCAGGGCACATTGCTGGCTCATGTTCAGTTTATTATCAACCAGAAACACTCCCAAGTTTCTCTCCGCAGAGCTGTTCTCAAGCAGGCCAGCCCCCAGCCTGTACTGGTGCATGGGGTTGTTTCTCATGAGGTGCAGTAATCTGCACTTGCCCTTGTTGAACCTCATGAGGTTCCTCTCTGCCCAACTCTCAAGCCAGTCAAGATCTTGGTGAGTGGCAGCAGAACCTTCTGGTGCATCAACTAGTCCTCCCAGTTTGGTGTGATCGGCGAACTTGCTGAGGGTACACTCTGTGCAAAAAAAAGAATATTAAGACAAACAATACTACTACACTATTAGCACTGGAAGAGGTTGCCCAGAGAGGTTGTGGAATCTCCTTCTCTGGAGGTTTTGAAAACCTGGACATTTTCCTGTGTGACCTGATTTAGCAGAGAGGTTGGACTAGAGTTCCCTTCCAACCTCTATCGTTCTGTGATTCTGTGATTCCAATAGTTTAGTCTCAAACCATCATCTATTTAAAATCATATTAAGTCCAGTGAACTTCTCTATTTAGGATACCTCAACATTTTCTCAGACATAGTCACTGATGGATCTCTACCCACTCAGAAGCCAAGTGGGAAGTGAGAGAAATTCTTTATTGGGAATGAAGAATGCCCTGGTTCTGGGTGATCTGCACTTCTGACTAAACCGTCATTCACATGTTTTAAGGTGATTCATTTAATGAGTTTTTTCAACAATGAAGATAATATTTTCCTTTCTTGTGAATACCCATTTTTATTCTTTATACTTTAAAATCCCTACTGAATGTATATGATAAAAATAACACTTTAATTTCCCCCTTTCATATACCCAAAACTCGCTATAAAAAGCAGCCTCTAAGACAACACAGCATTCTCATAATTGCATGTCATAATCCAATTTATAGGGTGAAAACAAAATAATTTACAGAAAAATACTTCAAAAGAAACAAGTTACACAAGCTTTTGAAGGCTTTAAGAATGTGCTTAGCTACAACTAATTACTAAGTAAGTTAGTTAAAACTCGTAGTGTTCTCTTAAGAATTACTGAAATCAGCTACGTTACATACATTCTTTACAAAAACATAAAATACAAGTAACTATCAAAACTTACCTATTATAATATCTGCCTCCCATCATAAACTGATTGCTTGATGTTGGACATATTTTAAAACGCTGAATATTTTCACTGGTCCGAAAATAAAGTGAATAATCACCAGGTGTATTATCTGAAGGCCTCACAAGAAAACTGCACACCTGACCAACTGAAAAGATACCATAATACAGTGTTATTTATCTTAGTATCATTTATGGCTCTTATCAAAGCTCTATCTGTACAAATTATTAAGAATTGCACACCTGAAGGAGAAAGTCTGATTTAAGTTCCAACAGTAATCACCATTCTTCACCCAAATGGGATAAAGTAGTACTAAACTGCCAAAGTTAATGCAAAATCATTTGATTGGAGCTGACAACCTATCCCCACTTTTGACAGCTCTTTACAAGAACATATGGTATGCATGTGTAAGGTTTGATAGTGTTTTCAAACTTAAAAAAAAATAATAGTTTTTTTTGTTCTCATATTTAAGGTACGTTATTTGACAGTATGAGTAAGAAATCTTAATGTTTTCATTTTAAAAATTATTTCTTCTGTGAAGGGACTAAAAAAGTTTGATACATTCTCCCATAAGTGCATCATTTTCTCCTCAGCATTTTGATGAAGCCCAAGATATTTTTATTATATTACTAAAATTAAAAAATATATATTTCAATTAAAATTATGAAACTAACTGTACTTGAGAACATAAAAAATACCCAATGCTCAGTCACAAGGTTTTTTTCCAATGGAGTAGTAACCAGAGGTCTGATGCTCATACATTCATACAGAAAAAACAGGTTTTGCTGCAGTCTGTTATAAACAGGATTACTTTGAGTCATTCCACTGTATTTCCATCTGAAATACCAATACCTGTCATCAGCAAATTGTAAGCCTCTTGTTTGGAGATCTTCCCATGGAACCATCTTAAAGATGAAGAGAAAAATTAGAAAGCAAGACTATCAGCTCTCTTTTTCAGTTGTTATGACATCTAAGGCTCTGACACCTATGAATTAATATTTATTTAAAAAATCTAGTACATATAGATTATGTAAGTAACCATTATGTTACTCAGTGATTCTGTTTTTCTACTAACAGAATGAAAAATAAGTATCTATAGCTATATAAATGAATTCATTTCAATACAAATGTCTAACACAAAGTTAATGTTCAAATCCAAGTGTGTTTAGAAATGAAAAGGCATTGTTTAAATGCTAGATAATTTGACAGGAATATTTGAAGTCAGTTTCAGATAGCAATTTTTTTGAAGTGTTAAATACTGTACAGAATAATAAAAATTTAATTTTGCTAGAAGCTGAGGAAATAAAACCTGGCTTTGTTAAGGCTATTACATATGACTTGCTTTAATCTCACATCTTGCATCTTCCAGAGTCCTGCATCAGAGCATCATCCTAAAAAGTTACAGCAATCTGTCCAGTCTCAACCTGATACCTATGATTATAGGAAATAGCTTGACATTGCATGGCTATTCAGTTTAAATGTGGCACATCACATACTACATCTTAAGAGCTCATCCTGTCCTTTAAAGGACAGCTACAAATATGGCCTTTCATTGTAGTGTATGTGTGCACACACACATGTGTTTAAATGTATAACAGAAAACATCTTTTATGCATCAAAAAAAGAGTTATATTTCTAACTTGCTTTCTATAGTACCTTTACAGGAAAATCTCTGGCTATTGGAATATTCAGAGAAATCCCTGCCTCCCCTGGAATCCTCTGAGCAGCATGTGTAACTGGAATGACAGTAACAAAGCTCTAAGAATCCGCTACAAACTATCTTGTTTTAAAAAAAAAGAAAAAGAAAAAAAAAACTCCTGCACTTGAAGGCATCCCTACTACTGTTATGCTACTATGTCAAACTGACTAGCAGAACATTGAGATGCCTTCTTCAAACTGGGCTGCAAACTGGGCAATAAATACGTGCCAGGGTTTGACATGGAACCGTTTCTGGTAATGGGGAAGGGGCTGTAAAGATGGCTCCTGTAAGAAGTTGCTCAAAACTCTCCCCAGCTCTGACCCAGACCCACTTCTGGGGTTCAGCCAATTAGGTGTCTCCACGATCACTTTTTAAGAAGAAGCAGGAAGAGGAGGGTTCTTCCTGTTCTTTCTTCTGCCCCTTTTTCTTTTTCCGGCTGGTGGTGGTGCAAGGATTTGGAAGAGAGAAACAACCATGTGGACTTCAAGGTCAGTGAGGGAAGAGAGGAGGTGTGCTGGAGCAGAGACTCCCCTGCATCCTGTGGAGAGGACTATTGAAACAGAGATTTGTTTGCACTTTGTTAAAGACCCCACACCAGGGGCAGTGACTATGCCCAGAGGAGGCTGTGTCCCGTGTGAGGGACCCCATATTGACAGAAGCTGTAGCTGTGGGGAAGAACCCACCCAAAGAAGTTCATTAAAATTAAGCCCAGAAGAGGCCGTGTCCCGTGGGAGGGATCCTGTGTTTGCAGAAGCTGTAACTGTTGGGAAGAACCCACGCCAGAGATATTTATTAAGGACTGTGTCCCATGGGAGGGACCCTGTATTGGAGCAGGGGAAGAATGGAAAGAGTCATCCTCATCTGAGAAGAGAGAAGCGGCAGAGTCCATCTGTGAGACTGACCACATCCCCCATTCCCTTCCCCTTCCCTCCCCTCCTGAGCCTCTGAGGGGGGAGGAGGTAGAGATATCAGGAGCAGTGAGCTGAGCCTGGGATGGGGGAGGGAGATCTTAAAGTGCCAATTGTAATTTTCTCATCATCCTACTCTCTTTTTTTTCTTTTTGTTCTGTTCTGTTTCCTGTAGATAGTGGAATAAACTTTCCTCTCTCAGTCGAGTACTGGAGTCTGTTTTGCCTGAAACCATAATTGGCAGTGAGCTCTCCCTGTCCTTGTCTCTATCCACAACATCCTTGATTATCTTTTTTTCTTCCCATTTCACTGGGCCCTTCTCTGCCCTAACGAGGGTGGAGGTGGATGAGGGGTAAAGAGCAAGAGTCTGTCATGGTGCTTAATTGCTGGGTGGGCAAAACCATGACAATACAGAGAGCAGCAGCTGCATTTATAGTAAGCAAATGGAGAACAGATGAAGTTATCTAGCTACTAAAATTTTCTTTAACTTTCATTTGCTACTCTTATTTACTACTCAAAATAATAAAACAACTAACAGTTTCCCATAATATCAATGTTCTCTGTAAACTGTATTATGCTTTGGTTTGTTTGTGTTTTTTGTAAAGTATTTAACAATTTGGAATTCACTGCAAACAGATTATTCTATGGTCTCCTGGTTTTTGCTTTTTTAGCACACGAGGCTAATATAGAGGAAGTGTTACTATTACACTATCATTCCCCTAATGATACTTTGTTCCCTCTCCTGCATTTAGAGTTGAGCAGACCTGAAAAAAAGTTCTCTCTAAGGCAAACTGTATGTGTATAAAAAAAAACCCCACAAATCAGAAAACACCACACCCTCCATGGTACATATTCCGGGTAAAGTGATCACACAGAGAATCATCCAAGATTTAATCATTGCAAACCCCGTTAACATTAGGCATATCTAATACAATATGTCATGTCAATTATCTATGCATCTTCAACAGCTAGTATAGAAGAAAAGCCTTGAGATCAAAAAACAAGCAAACACAGCTTTGGTTCACCTTACCAATCTCATAGCTAAAGTTTGGAAACAGTTATTTTACAATTTGCTTTTAATAACAAAACAAAAATCCTTACATTTTGCCTTCATGTGGATCTTCTTCTCTTCCCTAATAGGAGAATTAACATATTAAGTGCATGACAACAGTATGCTTGAGTTCAGAAAAGCAAACTTCCCAAGTTAAGATCTTCTCTATATATAAACAGCACTAAGTCCAAGACATTTTTAAACTAGATGCCTTATTGCACAGTTCATGTAAAAACGTTTTCAACTTCATTCTCTAAGTGGAAATTCAGCCATAACACATTACTTGAAAAGACTGTTTCTGTCCCTATTCAAGTCCTTCTTTATATGAGGTAACTTGAATCTCAACTTCCCTGAACTTCAACCACTAATGTAGAAATCTACAGTAGGATAGTCTAACATTCCCATTTAAATTTAGCCATTCATATCCTAGAATCATAGAATGGTAGAGTTGGAAGGGACCTTTAGAGATCATCTAGTCCAACCCCCCTGCAGAAGCAGGTCCACCTAGATCAGGTTGCATAGGAACATGTCCAGGTGGGTCTTGAAGACCTCCAAGGAAGGAGACTCCACAACCCACCTGGGCAGCCTGTGCCAGTGCTCCGTCACCCTCACGGTGAAATAGTTTTTTCTTATGTTGAAATGGAACTTTTGTGTTCCAGCTTCATCCCGTTATCCCTTGCCCTGTTGCTAGATACAATAGATGCCCTAAGCTCCTGACACCCACCAAATAAGTATTTGTAAATATTGATACAATCTCCCCTCAGTCTTCTCTTTTCTAGACTAAACAGCCCCAGTTCCCGCAGCTTTCCTCATATGAAAGATGTTCTAGTCCCCTGATCATCTTGCTGGCCCTGTGCTGGACTCTCTCCAGAAGTTCTCTGTCCCTCTTGAGCTGAGGAGCCCAGACCTAGACACAGGACTCCAGATGAGGTCTCACCAGGGCAGAGTAGAGGGGGAGAAGAACCTCCCTTGACCTGCTGGCCACACTCTTCTTGATGCATCCCAGGATGCCATTGGCCTTCTTGGCCACAAGGGCACATTGCTGGCTCGTGTTCAGTTTATTATCAACAAGGACTCCCAGGTCTCTCTCTGCAGAGATGCTCTCCAGCAGGTCATCCCCCTGCCTGTACTGGTGTGTGGGGTTGTTCCTTCCCAGATGCAGGACTCTGCATTTGTCCTTGTTGAACCTCTTGAGGTTCCTTTCGGCCCAACTCTCAAGCCGGTAGAGATCCTGCTGAATGGCAGCACAGCCTCTGGGGAATCAGCCAGTCCTCCCAATTTGGTGTCATCAGTGAACTTGCTGAGGGTACACTCTGTCCCCTCATCCAGGTTATTGATGAAGATGTTGAACAAGACTGACCCCAGAATCGATCCCTGTGGAACTCCACTGGCCACAGGCCTCCAACTCGACTCTGTGCCATTGATCACCACCCTCTGGGCTCTGTCATTCAGCAGCTCTCCATCCACCTCACCGTCCACTCATCCAATCCGCACTGTCTGAACTTTCTGATGAGGATGTTATGGGAGAATGTCAAAAGCCTTGCTCACGTCAAGGTAGATGACATCTGCTGCTCTCCCCTCATCTAGCCAGCTGGTTATGCACTCAAAGAAGGCTATCAGGTTGGTCAACAGGATTTTCCCTTGGTGAAGCCATGTTGACTCCCCCTGATAACCATCTTTTCCTTCATATGTTTCGTGATGACATTCAGGATGATGTTTCTCACATCATTTCTGATTACAGATGTGAGAAACAGGTGAAGCAAAATAAATACGCTGCAAAATAAACATCATCAGGATTCCAAAGCAATGATGAACTTCTTTTAAAAAGTATGTGGGAGGGTGAGGTGGGTGTTTTTGGCCATTAAATTCTCTCTTCTCCTCTAGTAATTCAATTATCTTTAGGTCACCTGGTTAGCTTCATGACTTAGCATAAGCCCTTCTAAGTAACTCATGAATATACTTTTAAACTCACATTTGGCCCTTAAACAAACAACAAAAGACATACCACAGTGCAAAATTTCAGTCTATACATTTATGAATGTTTCATAGCAAACCAAACAAAAAGAAGTATATAATTGAATGACAAGCAAGTTCTTTATCAGGACTGATGAGTTTAGGGAATCACCTAATAAGTTCACAGTATCATTAATTTGCACAAGAACTAGTTTGGATAACATGAATAAATACTTTGTCTGGATATTGAATTAGACTTAAAAGTTACTTACACTTTATACAAACTCACAGATTCAATTACTGCAGGAAGTTTTAGAAAAGTACATAAAGTCAGGCAGTTAAACATCACTAGTTTGGATTTATTTCAACGTTAACTTACACATGCACACAAATAATAATAATAAAAATAATCAAATCTCGGTTCTGTAACAGATTTGAATGTAAAAATACTTACCACCTCTTCTACCAGGTCTTCTACAATAAGACCTTGTTCATCTGTTCGTAGGTTTGTAACCCACATCCAGCCATCTTCCAATTCATTATGGACAATAAACATATCTCCTTTAAGGAAACTGAAGAGAGTTACAGTGACATTTCTGTTAGAAGTACAATCATAATACAAAGTTTAATGAACACAATGAATTCTTGAGCATAGTTTCAGCAAAACATTTGAGGAAATTTGATCATAAAAGTACATTTATTGGTATCCCAAGCACATCATGAGCATTTTTCAAAGACTTTAAGCTGCTACAATAAATTAATATTTATCCTTCTTTGATTTACAATTAGAATCTAATAGATACCTGCCTGGACGTGTTCCTGAGTGACCTGATTTAGGTCATCTGCTTGAGCAGGCGGATTGAACTAGATGATCTTTATAGGTCCCTTCCAACCCCTACCATTCTATGATTCCAAAGTGTGATAAGGATGCATAAAACAAAAACCATCGTAATAACATTAAAAGATAGTAACATTCTTTTATGAAGAGGGGTCAAATACTAACCACAAGTAAAAACAATCAAAGATTCCCTTAATAGTCTAAGAATATAATACTTTTTTCATAGAATGGTAGGGGTTGGAAGGGACCTTTAGAGATCATCTAGTCCAATCCCCCTGCAGAAGCAGGTTCACCTAGATCAGGTCGCACAGGAACATGTCCAGGCGGGTCTTGAAGACCTCCAAGGAAGGAGACTCCACAACCCCTCTGGGCAGCCTGTGCCAGTGCTCCCTCACCCTCACAGTGAAATAGTTTTTTCTTATGTTTAAATGGAACTTTTTGTGTTCCAGCTTCATCCCATTACCCCTTGTCCTGTTACTATCTACTATAGAAAAAAGGGATGTCCCAACCTCCTGACACTCACCCTTTAGATATTTATAAATGTTAAGAAGATCCCCCCTCAATCTCCTCTTCTCCAGACTAAACAGCCCCAGTTCCCACAGCCTTTCCTCATATGAAAGATGTTCCATTCCCCTGATCATCTTGGTGGCCCTGGGCTGGACTCTCTCCAGCACTTCCCTGTCCCTCTTGAGCTGAGGAGCCCAGAACTGGACACAGGACTCCAGATGAGGCCTCACCAGGGCAGAGTAGAGGGGGAGAAGAACCTCCCTTGACCTGCTGGCCACACTCTTCTTGATGCATAACAGAATGCCATTGGCCTTCTTGGCCACCAGGGCACACTGCTGGCTCATGGTTAGTTTATTATCAACCAGGACTCCCAGGTCTCTCTTCAGAGCTGCTCTCCAGCAGGTCATCCCCCAGCCTGTACTGGTGCAGGGGGTTGTTATCAGAACCTAATTTGTATAATAAAGCCTGTGAAATATCTACTATTTAGGTCTTTGAATATGAAGATAAGTGTTTTAAGTAGTTCCTTGAAAAGACATGCAGTTAGCTACAATAAGTGCATAAATACAAACAATTTAAAAATATTAAAGGGAGTTTTATTACTGGAAGGCTAGTACAGATTATTCCTTAAATTTAATCCAAACTTGGATGTACTGGTTCTGCTAGGATAGAGTAAAATTTCTTCATAGTAGTTTGTATGGGGCTATGTTTTAGGTTTGTGCTGAACACAATGTTGATATACTGATGTTTCAGTTATTGCTGATCAGTGCTCACACAGCATCAAAGCTTTTTCTGCTCTTCACATTGCTCTGCCAGCAAGTCGGTTGGAGGTGCACAAAAAGTTGGGAGAGGACACAGTTGAGACAGCTAACCCCAACTGACCAAAGGGATATTCCATACCATATGACATTGTGCTCAGCAATAAAACTGGGGATGATGTTGGCAGGGGGGATGATGCTCAGGGACTGGCTGGGCATTGGTCAGTTGGTGGTAAGAAGTTTTTTTCATTTGAATCACTCGTCTTTCTTGGGTTTTATTTTCCTCTCTCTTTGTTGGTTGCGGGGAGGGCTCCTCCCTTACATTTTTTTTTAACCCTTTTTCTAATTATTAAACTGTCTTTACCTCAACCCACAAGTTTATTTCTCATATTTACCCTTCCAATTCTTCCCCCATCCCACTCAGGGGAGTGAGCAAGCATGTGCATAATGCTTAGCTGCCAACTAGGGTTAAACCACAACAGTCCTTTTTGGCACCCAATGTGGGGCTCAAAGGGTTTGAGGTAACAACAGATTTGACCAGAGAGTATCAGAAGGAATTTATAATTATTATATCTGTTAACAGTTGCTAGTCACGATATTAATTTATCTATTCTCAATATTAATCTGATTTGTGCCATGCTCTCTTTTTTGCTGTACCTGTTAATAACTGATGCTGACTTTTGCACTTTTCTGTGTTCTGTAGCACTCAGTGATGTTTTGCCTGAGAGATTATTAAAGTACTGGCCTTGAGCTTAATCTGATATTTGGACTCTGTACTGAAGCCATTACTGTACTTTGGGTACCATCTCATGAAGACAATTAACAATTATACTTCCTCCTCTGAGAGGTTTTTTTTTTGGTGGAGGAAATACAGAATGGCACCTTTACCACTGTCTTCTGTGATGTTTTCTCCCTTGTTGTAACAACTCTTCAGTATCTTGGGTAACCAAAATACTCCTATTGGTATTTCTTCAGAATGTTGTTTCGACTTTTTCCAAGGATAGCCATTAATTTAGGAATATCACCCAAGCCCCACGGCAGTGTGGTTATGGGTGGCAAGACATATGGAAGAATATGGGCAGGTATCTAGAAAGGTTGTCACCTCTAATGGTCTGGTACTTCACTCTCAGATCCTGAAGTGCTAGAATGTTGGAAAAAAAGATGTCCTTGCTATTCCAAAGAGGCACAACTTTGACACTCTCCTGGGGCCTGGCCTGCACCTACCAAACACTGCTCAGGGCTATTCAGCACCCTCAAGGAGAAGAGAGGATCTCTGGACCTGAAAACATACCAACAGACACTGTGGCTAAACCAGAGATCCAGCCTTCAAACATATCAGTCACCTCTATAATTAAAAAGAAAAAAATGGAAGTCAACTCATTTAGTAAGGGATAAAGAAGCTTCTCCTAAAAGGGAACAGAAGAAAGAATCAGAAGAGGCAGCCTGTTCTGCAGCAGAACAGTCACAAGAACAGGAGGAAGAAGAGACTGAAATAATAAATGAGACAGAAATCACCCAATCCCTATTCCTAAGTGAGCTGAAAAATATATGAAGCTGTCAATCAGGCAAGGAAATTCTCAGCTGGTTACATTGATGCTGGGATAATGGAGTCAACAGTCAGGAATTAGAGAGTAAGGAAGCCTGTCACCTGGAATCCCTTGGAAGGGGTAAGACCATTGACAAAGGAACTGTAAAAGGGGCAGGAATCCTTGGTCTTTGGAGGTGACTCCTGTCAAGTGTGAAGCACAGGTACTCCTTCAAGGAAGATCTTGTAAATTCCCAAAGTAAGCATACCACCACTGAAGGAGATATCCAGTATCTGAGGGAATTAACTCCTACAATTCAGGAGGAGATGGTCAGTGACCTGCTGCTCCACATTGATGTACACAAATCTATGAGGTCGGATGGGTGTTGAGGGAACTGGCAGGGGTGCTCGCCAAGCCACTGTCCATCATTTATCAGCACTCCTGGCTGACTGAGGAGGTCTCATCTGATTGGAAGTCAGACAATATAACACCCATATATAAGAAAAAGGGACGGAAGGATGATTCAGGAAATTACAGTTTGACTTCAGTGCCCAGGAAGCTGATGGAGCAGATCATTCTAAGCTCTATTATGCAGGACAACCAGGTGATCAGGCCCAGTCAGCATGGGTTTATGAAGGTTACTCCTCAAGGCTGACAAACCCCTTACCCAGAATCCAATGTCTACAACAAAGTAAGCAATATTTTACATTAAGCCTAAAAGGACAGATGTATGCTTCATTGGGTGGAAAACTGGCTGGATGGACAGACCCAAAGAGTGATGGTGAATGGAGTTAAATCCAGTTGGCAGTCAGTCACTACTGGTGTTCCCCGGGGATCAGCATTGGGGCCCATTTTGTTTAATATCTTGATTAATGACCTGGGTGAGGGGGGGGAAGTGCACACTCAGTAACTTTGAGGGTGATATAAAGCAGGGCAAAATCAACGAGAACTATAAAGACCTGTGGGAACAAGGGAAAAATAATAGGGGTCAAGTTATCTTCTCAGGCATTTTACCAGTCAAAGGAAAGGAGGCAGACAAAAATAACTAAATAATGCATATTGGCTACTGGCTACATGGCTAGTGCCATCACAAGGGTTTTGGCTTTTATGATCACGGGACCTTTTTTGATGACTGTAACCTGCTAAGATGGGATGGAATACACCTGTCTTGAAAAAGAAAGGGAATCTTTGGGAATAGGCTGGCCAACTTGGCGAAGCGGGCTTTAAACTGAAGGACTCGGGAAGCAAAGTACAAAATGGCAATGCTCGTGCCATCCCATCCAACGGGGAAACACATCGGGCCAACCAAAACAGCAGCGAATGCTCCTTACCTGCATGCCAAGATGAGAGTCAGAAGGCTGACTGCCCCAAGGGAGTGTCTAGCTGTGGAGGATCCTCTTGCACCCATCCAGGGAAACCTGCACGCTCTGTGACGCCTGTATACCAATGCATGCAACATGGGGAATAAGCAGGAAGAACTAGATGTGGGTGCGGTCACAGGGCCATGATCTCATTGCAGCTACAGAGACATGGTGGGAGAGCTCGCATGACTGGAATACTGTCATGGATGGCTGTGTACTTTTTAGAAAAGACAGGCCAGCAAGGTGAGTTGGTAGAGTTGCTCTTTATGTGAGAGAGCAACTGGAATGTATTAAGCTCTGCCCAGGCTGGGGACAAATAGCATGTTGAAGAGTTATGGGTGAAGATTAAGGAGCAGGCTAACATAGAGGGATATCATTGTGGGAGTTGACTACAGGCTACCTGATCAGGAGGAGGAAGTCGATGAGGCCTTCTACAGACACCTGAAAGACGCCTCACAATCACAGGCCCTGGTTCTCATGGGGGACTTCAGCCACTTTGATATTTGCTGGAAAAGTCACATAGCTAAGCATGCACAGTCCAGGAGGTTCCTGTAGTGCATTAGTAACTACTTCCTGACACAGGTGCTTGAGAAACCAACAAGAAAGGATGTGCTGCTGGACCTTGTACTAAGAAATAAAGAAGGTCTAATTGGGGATGTGAAGGTTGGGGTAAGCCTTGGCTGCAGCAACCATGAGATGGTGGAGTTCAGAATCCTGCATGGAAGAAGCAGGGCAGTAAGAAGGATGGAAAAAGGCCAATGTCACTCCAGTCTTTAAAAAGAGCAAGAAGGAGGACCCAGGAAACTATAGGCCAGTCAGCTTCACTTCCATTCCTGGAGCAACTCATCCTTGATATCATTTATAAACACATGAAGGAAAAAATAGTTATCAGGAGGAGTCAACACAAATTCATCAAGGGGAAATCCTGCTTGACCAACCTTATAGCCTTCTATGACAGCATGACTGGCTGGGTAGACAAGTGGATGTCATCTACTTTGACTTCAGCAAGGCTTTTGACACCATCTCCCATAACATCCTCAAAGAGGAGCTCAGGCAGTGTGGGTTAGATGAGTGGAGGGTGAGGTGGATGGAGAACTGGTTGAATGAGTGCCCAGAGGGGGGTAATCAACAGCACCCACTCTAGTTGGAGGCCTGTGGGTAGTGGGGTTCCACAAGGATAGGTTCTGGAACCAGTCTTATTCAACATGTTCATCAACAACCTGTATGAAGGGACAGAGTGTTCCTTCAGCAAGTTCATTAATGACACAAAACTGGGACAAGTGGCTGATTCAGCAAATGACTGTTCTGCCATTCAGCGAGATCTAGACAGGCTTGAGAGTTGAGCAGAGAGGAATATCATGAGGTTCAACAAGGGCAAGTGCAGAGTACCAAATAGAGGGAGGAAAAACCCTATGCACCAGTACAGGTGAGAGGCTGACCTGCTGGAGAGCAGTTTTGTAGAGAAGGACCTGAGATTTCTGGTGGACAGCAAATCAAACATGAGCCAGCAATATGCCCTCATGGCCAAGAAAGTCAATGATATCCTAGGGTGCATTAAGAAGAGTGGGGCAACAGATCGAGGGAAGTTATCTTCCTCCTCTACTTTGCCCCAGTAAGGCCACATCTGGAGTACTGTGTCCAGGACCCTGTAGCTGCAGAAGCTGCAACCGTTGGGAAGAAGCCACAACAGAGAAGTTCATTAAGGACTGTGTCCCGTGGGAGGGATCCCATATTGGAGCAGGGGAAGAATGCAAGGAGTCTTCCTCCTCTGAGAAGAGAGAAGTGGCAGAGACCATCTGTGAGAGACTGACCACATCCCCCATTCCCTACTCCCTGACCTGTTGATGGGGGAGGAGGTAAAGATATCAGGAGCAGTGAGCTCAGCCCAGGAAGAAAGGAGGGATGAGGGCGGGAGATCTTAAAGTGTTGATTGTAATTTTATCATCATCCTGCTCTGTTTTTGCTTTTTGTTCTGTTCTGTTTCTTGTCGGTAGTAGAATAAACTTTCCTTACTTTCCTCTCTCAGTCGAGTAGTGAAGTCTGTTTTGCCCAGAACCGTAATTGACAGCGAGCCCTCCCTGCCCTTGTCTCAATCCACAACAATCTTGGTTGTTGTAGGCGTTCGGAAGATCTCGGGTTGTAACGCAAGAGGTGAAGGGTATAGAAGAGGAGGGCACGGGGTGGAGTGAAAGGAGGTGCTGGTGTTAGCAGATAAAAGCACATGGTGTAAACAATTAGTTGGAATAAAGCATCATCCATACTGTGTATGTAGTGATCTTGTCCCCTCAGCAGGGTTGGGCTGAGTGATCCGTGCGGGTGGCCTGGTGATGTTGCCGGTAGCGGCAACATGGTGACCCCGACATGATCGGCGGAATGCAGGACATCCACAGCCATGGCACAGTTGGAACAGGTGATTAAGGTACTCAAGGCGGTGGCGCCTGAAGTGGGCGAGCAGATTCATCACACGCCCACGGCTGCGTGCGTCCTATGGATGCGGAGGCAGGGTGTGGTACAGGCACCCACAGTTATTATACGTCCAGAATTGGACGGCGGTGGAGGAGATGTTACAGGCTGCCTTAGCGGGGACCAAGGGGATGGATTAGCATCTTAAAGCATGGGGGGAGGTTAAGAGGACTCTGTCTAAGGCAGCAGAGGAGAAAGTTTTTGGTGTGGGTGCAGGAATCTATCCGGGGGGGGGGGCAGAAAGCGCAGACAGAGGAGAGAGTTTGTAGTGATCAGGAGGCTCTAACGAGCATGGAAGTGGAGAATCTGGGGACGCAGACAGGTCCGACACTGTGTGGGGACGCGGAATGTGATAAACTTGACAGCGAGGAGGAGAGTGAGGGGTGCGGCCCCGGAGCAGAGCTCTCGCGGGAGAGCTGTTTCCCAGTCGAGTCCAGTCCGCCGGGTTACCCCTGGGATGAGTTGCAAAGGATGCGGGCGGGAAATGCCGAACGGACGGGGAATGCCAAGCGGACGGGGAATGCAAAGTGGGTAGAGTCGGGCGGTGGTACGGCGCAGGAGGATCAGGAGAGAGTGGGGGGGCACGACCCCGAATTAGACTGGGCACCATTGGGCATGAGAGGGGAGACAAAGAAAAAGAAAACACAGGAGAGAGTAATACCCACTGCACCGCCGGCGCCGGGGACGGCACGGAGTGAGTCAGACTCTTCCATCCACAGCCGTCGCCGTGCAGCCGCTTCCAGCGCCTGTTAAGTGTCTCTGGAGTGCCCTCCCCCCCCCCCCCCGTGCACCAACACCACGGGCCTCAGCCCTCATGGACCGCTGGGCTCATCCTTTCCATCCTCAGTCCGTTGCCTCAACGAGTATAAAAAACTGTTGGCTGTGATGTCGTGCACTTTGCTGTAAATGTGATGATGAATAGTGATTTTCTTGCAGTGGAGGCTTTCTGGGGTGCTTTGGGTGTCAGGAATGGAGCTTGGAAGAACAGAACATTTTGGCATTGAGAAGTCAGTGACACATTAAAAAAAAAAGGGTGAAGAAGGTTTGTGGGAAGTGGTTTGTGTTTTGGACTCATTGGTGAAGGATTCTTTTTGATCAGGAGTAAAAAATGGATTTTGTCATACTGTTGATGCTTCAAATGATTGTGGTAAATGGTTTTAGGCAATTTCAACAACCCAAGCAAAACATGTGGCTTACACTGGCCAAAGCAATCACTCAGTCTACAATATGTTTATCAATGGCCACTACAGATAATCCTTTTTCTACCTGTTTGGTGGGAGTTTCATTAGATGTGGCACAATGGCCTGTACCAAATGCATTAAAAACAAATCCCTTAGTTAAGGGTAATGGCAAAGTTGTCAACTGGGATTCAATCATTTCATGGTTGCCAACAATGACAACAGAGCCACAGGAGTTAGAATTATTGGGATCTATAAAGATGGATTTTTGTGTTATGTTTAATTTTACCGGCAATACAAAAAAATTTGAGACAGAATATGGATCCCATCCTGGGCGTGTAAAACAACACAACATCTTGGTGCAATTATACTTCACCAAAAAGATCCAGGTCTAGTCTTGTGCCTATACAGTTACCAAAGAGAATTTTTCTGATTTGTGGGGACCAGGCATGGCCTGGAATACCCTCGAGATCACAAGGAGGACCGTGCTGTTTGGGACAAATCACACAATGATTTGGAAATATCATCGTCCAAAACGATTTGTGCATGCATTTACTGGCGAATGTGATGACTATGTTACCTTTGGTCTCCCTCAGCAGTAATAACAACTAGTATATTTTTTTTTTCCTTCCCATTTTGCTGGGGGTCTGCCATACTAATGAGGGTGGGAGTGTGTCCTGGTTTGGGCTAGGATAGGGTTAACTTTAATGAGGAAGTAGGAAGGGGTACAGCATAGGCAGCTGACCCAGGCTGGCCAACAGGTATTCGATACCATACTGATGTCATGCCCAGTACGTATAGGCAGGGAGCTGGTCGGGAGCAGTGCTGGGGAACCGTGGGTTCGGCTACCAGTCGGGAGCAGTCGTGTCGGGTCCCAGGTGGTGAACAGCTGCGGCACGCACCATTCCTTTTGTATATCCCCTCGTTTACTGTTATAACTGTTTTTCCCTGAACTTGTTTCTTCTTATTGTTGTTCTATTAAACCGTTCTTATTTCAACCTACCCCTTTTTGTCTGGTTCCTCTCCCCATTCCGCCGGGAGGGGGAGGAGTGAGCGAGCACCCTCGCGGCTCTTTGTCCCCGGCTGGACAAAACCACGACATTATTTGGCGCTCAACATGGGGCCTGCAGGGTTGAAATAAGACAGAGTGGGCTGAAACAATTTTCTTGTGTACATTTCTGATATTAGTTAAAACGTTGCTGGTCACAATGTTGATTTATATGCTTAAATGGTGTTGGCCAATAATTTCTCATATGCACTCTGTGATAGTGTTTATTGCCTTTGGAAAAGGGATGAGAGCACTCATTCTGATATACTGGTTAATATTAGCTTATGGTATGTTTGTATCATTGGGTATGGAGCTAGGTCAGAACTTGTACATGACTTGGTTGTCATTTCTGCAACTTGGACATTTCCTCTCAGAATTTAGTGACAATAATGACACTCAATTCATGGGAAAAATGGAGGGATGTAATTTTTCTGTTTTTTCCATCCTCCCTTACTCATTCAGGTTAACTGCAATAGCTTTTGACAATTTGGAATACACTTGGGATGTCCCAGCCATCATGGTTTTATTGTTCTGTCCTCTAGGTCGGGCGTTTTTCTTAGGTAGGGTTGCAAAATTTGTTTTTCAGACTGATAAGGTTGGGTAGCTATGGAGGGATTGACATACAGAAGAATATGAACAGGTATTGGAAGAGTTTTTTACTTATACAGATTAGGAATCTCACCCTAGCAACAACTGTGGCTATTCAAACCGAGGCAACTGACACTGTTGCTGCCCTAACTCCAACAGCAGACACTGATTCTGAATCAGAGGATCAACCTGTGCCAGTGTCAGTTGCTCCTGTCCAGAAAAAGAAATACACAAAAAAATCAGTTCGTCTTGTGAGGGATGAAGATGAACCAGTGTCATCACAGGAGTGGGAGGAAGAGTCAGAGCCAGAGATAACCACCCAGTCCTTGAAATGTGCAAAAGGATTACAGTCACCACTCAGGTGAGCACATTGTCACCTGGCTGCTCCGATGCTGGGAGAATGGGGCCAACAGCTTGGACTTGGAGGGCAGGGAAGCCAGGCAACTGGGCTCCCTGTCCTGGGATGGGGGCATTGACAAGGCAATTGGAAGAAAGACACAAGTCCTCAGCCTCTGGAGAAGACTTTTGTCAGGTGTGAAGGAAAGATACCCCTTCAAAGAAGATATTGTATGCCACCCAGGCACGTGTACCACAATGGACAAAGGTATCCAGTACCTGAGGGAGTTAGTTGTGCAGGAAATGATTTATAATGAGCAGTTACCAACAGACCCAGATGAGGTCCAGTGCACACAATCTATGTGGTGAAGATTTCTGCAAAGTGCACCATCATCTTATGCCAATTCATTGGCAGTCATCTCCTGGAAAGAAGGCGAGGGGAAAACAGTGGGGGAAATGGGTGTTCAACTTCGGCAATATGAAGAAAGTCTGTCTTCCTCCCTACAGGCTGTTGTTTCAGCTGTAGATTAAATGTCACAAGAGTTCCGCCAATTCAAAGAAAATATGTCCCGCCCTCCACCTGCCCAAGTCCATACTTCAGCTATTAGTAGATATCCCTCTGTTCAAGAGAGGGAATATAGAGGGCACACACAACGAGGTGCTTTGTGGTCTTACCTGCAGGATCAGAGAGAGAACATGAACAAGTGGCATAGGCAACCTACTTCAGCCTTAAGGGCACGGGCACAGGAGTTACGGGGAAAAACAGTTACAAGAAGCAATTTTTGCTGGAAAGATGCCACTCCAGTTTCCAGTGAGAAGCCCCTTAGACAAAATAGAAGGGTTGATCTCAATTCTGATCCCCTCGAGGGGACTTCTAGCTCTTTTCCACAAAAAGTATGCAATGACTGCCATGGCCAGTAATAGGGAGGCCCTGCCTCCAGCCAGGTGGAGGAAAGGGACAACCGAGTTTATTGGACTGTGTGGATCTGATGGCCTGGCGCATCAAACCCACAAGAGTACAAGGCTTTAGTTGACACTGGAGCCCAATGCACTCTGATGCCATCAAGCTGTAAAGGGAGGGAGTCTGTTTGTATTTCTGGAGTGACAGGGGGATCTCAACAGCTAACCCTGTTAGAAGCTGAAGTGAGTTTAACTGGGAATGAGTGGCACAAACACCCCATTGTGACAGGTCCAGAAGCTCCATGTATCCTGGGCATAGACTACCTCAAGAGAGGGTATTTTAAGAACCCAAAAGGGTACCGGTAGGCCTTTAGTGTGGCTGCAGTGGAGACAGAGGAAACTGAACAACTGTCCAGCACGCCTGGCCTCTCAGAGGACTCTTCTGTTGTGGGGTTGATGATGATCAAAGAATAACAGGTGCCAATTGCAATCAAAACAGTGCACCAGCGGCAATATCGCACCAGCAGAGATTCAGTGATTCCCATTCATAAGTTGATTTGTCAACTGGAGAGCCAAGGGGTGATCAGCAAAACTCACTCACCCTTTAACAGCCCCATATGGCCAGTGTGAAAGTCTAGTGGAGAGTGGAGACTGACAGTGGACTATCGTGGCCTGAATGAAGTCACGCCGCCACTGAGCGTGGCTGTGCTGGACATGCTGGAACTCCAATATGAACTGGAGTCCAAGGCAGCCAAATGGTATGCCACCACTGATATTCCCAATGCATTCTTCTCAATTCCTTTGGCAGTAGAGTGCAGGTCCCAGTTCGCTTTCACTTGGAGAGGGGTTCAGTATACCTGGAATCGACTGCCCCAGGGGTGGAAACACAGCCCCACAATCTGCCATGGACTGATCCAGGCCACGCTGGAGAAGGGTGAGGCCCCAGAACACCTGCAATACATTGATGGTATTTTTGTGTGGGGCAACTCAGCAGAGGAAGTTCTTGAGAAAAGGAAGAAGATAATTCAAATTCTTCTGAAGGCTGGTTTTGCCATTAAATGAAGTAAGGTCAGAGGGCCTGCGCAGGAGATCCGGTTTTTAGGAATAAAATGGCAGGATGGACATCGCCATATCCTAGTAGATGTGATCAAGGAAATGACAGTCATGTCTCCATCAACTAGCAAAAAGGAAACACAAGCTTTCCTAGGTGTTGTGGGTTTTTGGAGAATGCACATTCCAAATTACAGTATGACTGTGAGCCCTATCTACCATGTGACACGGAAGAAAAATTATTTTGAATGGGGTCCTGAACAGCAACAAAGTTTTGAACAAATTAAACAGGAGATTGTTCATGCGATGGCGCTTGGGCCAGTGCGGGCAGGACCAGATGTTAAAAATGTGCTCTACACCACAGCTGGGGAGAATGGCCCTACTTGGAGTCTTTGGCAGAGAGCACCTGGGGAGGGTCGAGGCCGACCCCTTGGGTTCTGGAGTCGAGGATACAGAGGATCCGAGGCCCAATACACTCCAACTGAGAAGGAGATACTGGCAGCATATGAAGGGGTTCAAGCTGCACCAGAAGTGATCGGCACAGAAACACAACTTCTCCTAGCACCTCAACTGCCAGTGCTGGGCTGGATGTTCAAAGGGAGGGCCTCCTCCACACATCATGCAACTGATGCTACATGGAGTAAGTGGATCACACTGATCACACAACGAGCTCGCGTAGGAAATTCTAGCTGCCCTGGAATTCTGGAATTGATCACGAACTGGCCAGAGTGTGAATACAGTGAAATATCACCAGAAAAGGAGGTGACACGTGCTGAAGAGGCCCCATCATACGAGGAACTTCCAGAAGACGAGAAGCGGTATGCCCTGTTCACCGATGGGTCCTGTCATCTTGTGGGGAAGCATCGGAGGTGGAAGGCAGCTGTGTGAGTCCCCTACGCAAAATTTTAGAAGCTGCAGAAGGAAAGGGTGAATCGAGCCAGTTTGCAGAGGTAAAAGCCATCCAGTTGGCTTTAGACATTGCTGAACGAGAAAAATGGCCGAGGCTTTATCTCTACACTGACTCGTGGATGGTGGCAAGTGCTGTGTGGGGGTAGTTACAGCAATGAAGACAAAACAACTGGCAACGATGGGGCAAACCCATCTGGGCTGCCCCAATATGGCAAGACATCGCTGCTTGGCTGAAGAAGCTAGTTGTGAAGGTGTGCCATGTAGATGCCCACATACCTAAGAACAGGACCACGGAAGAACATCTGCATAACCAGCAAGTGGACAAGGCTGCAAAGATTGGAGCAGCTCAGATAGATTTGAATTGGCAACACAAGGGGGAGTTATTTTTAGATCGGTGGGCCCATGACACCTCAGATCATCAAGGCAGAGATGCCACCTATAAATGGGCTCGTGATCGAGGGGTGGATTTAACCTTGGACAGTATTGCACAGGTTGTCCATGAGTGTGAGATGTGCTACAATCAAACAAGTCAAACGGTTGAAGCCCACATGGTATGAAGGGCAATGGCAGAAATATAAATATGGAGAGGCCTGGCAGATTGATTACATCACACTGCCACAGACTCACCAAGGCAAACGTCATGTGCTCACAATGGTGGAGGCGACCACTGGCTGGTTGGAAACCTATCCTGTGTCTCATGCCACCGCCCAGAACACCATCCAGGGCATTGAAAAGAACATCCTCTGGCGACATGGCACCCCAGAAAGAATTGAATCAGACAATGGGACACACTTCTGGAACAACCTCATAGATGCCTGGGCCAAAGAGCACAGCATTGAGTGGGTCCATCACATCCCCTATCATGCACCAGCCTCTCAAAAAATTGAACAACACAATGGACTATTTAAGACAACACTGAGAGCAATGAGAGGTGGGACATTCAAACACTGGGATACAAATTTAGAAAAGGCCACCTGGCTAGTCAACTCCAGAGGATCTGTCAACAGAGCTGGCCCTGCCCAATCAGAACTTTTACATAATGTAGAAGGGGATAAAGTCCCTGTAGTGCACGTAAAAGATCTGTTAGGGAAAGCAGCCTGAGTGAGTCCTACCTCGGGTAAAGGCAAACCCATTCGTGGGATTGTTTTTGCTCAGGGACCTGGGTGCACTTGGTGGGTGATGCGCAAGGATGGGGAAATTCAGTGTGTACCTCAAGGAAATTTGATTTTGGGTGAGAATAGCCAGTGAATCCCATGAATTGAATTGTATTATGTTAGTTGTTAAATAACTTTGCTGTTATATGTCACCATTACTGTAGTTGCTCTATGCCATATCACTGACACTGCAGTAAGAAACACCCAGATCACTGAAGGATGGACCTGGACGAGCAAGATACAGAACGGAGGAATGTGAATTGGCGTCCAGTGATGTCCTCAAGATCAGTGCCTTCAACTTACAGACAAGACACACTGAATAGACCAGTTGCAAACTCCTGATACTGCATGCAATGACCTATCTCACACACACACCCCATCTGTCCTGCTGCAAAAGATTTATGATGAATGAAGACTTGAAGTTATGGACTAAATGGACTCAACGGGAACGTTATGGGGAATGGCCTATAAATTGAGGGAATTATATACTTGTCTGTGTGTGCCCATACTTTTTTTTTTTCAGGGAGAGGAAGTGTGGTGTTTAGATGTTATATATTATAAAACTAGGTATGATGTGGATGGTATAGAATAAGTGGTTTGGGCTAGGATAGGATTAACTTCGATGAGGAAGTAGGAAGGGGTACAGCATGGACAGCTGATCCAGGCTGGCCAACAGGTATTTGATACCATACTGACGTCATGTCCAATACATATAGGCAGGGAGCTAGTCGGGGGCGGGGCTGCGGAACCACGGGTTCGGCTGCCGGTCAGGAGCGGTCATGTCAAGTCTCGAGTGGTGAGCAACTGCAGCATGCACCATTCCTTTTGTATATCCCCTCATTTACTGTTATATAACTGTTTTTTCCTGAACTTGTTTCTTCTTATTGTTGTTCTATTAAACTGTTCTTATTTCAACCTACCCCTTTTTCTCTGGTTCCCCTCCCCGTTCCACTGGGAGGGGGAGGAGTGAGCGAGCACCCTCGTGGCTCTTTGTCCCCGGCTGGACAAATCCACGACAGGGTGGATAGGTGGCACCGAGCAAGAGACTGTCCACGACATCCTCATAAATTGGTAGATGCAATTAGGCATTTACTGGTCTTGATGAATCCTGTTAAGCATATGAATAGAAAGAAGCCCTACTTGCAATACAAAATTGAGGAGTTCCTTTCTTACCACCTTCTTGTAAGCTTAGAAGGTCTCCTCAAAAATAAATATCCTTGCAATGTTTTTGAAGATTTCAAAATGGACTGGAGATGGAACCTTGGGATAAATTTCCACCCCAATGAGGATATAAAGCTGTCACACACCTTTCTCTGTAACCTTAGGCTAATAGGCCTATCAAGAACCCAATTCTCAAATCAACCAACACATTCTATCAACTTGTGAAGCCAAGATGGTCTCATTAAAAATTGCTACAAACCTTTTACAAATCTTACCTTTTTTCCCCTCATCTGGAAAAAAATTATGACATCCTAAGGAAGCAGTATTAATTCTAAGCAATTAGCACATGTTCTTGTATTAAAGATAAGACTGCAAGAGAAGTGGAAAGTAAAGACCATCACCTAGATTTTCTTGATAGATCAGCATTAGAAGGAAATGAGTATCAGTTAACGGGAGGGGGAGGGGGTTTACTGGCTTTACATCGCAAGGTTGTGGTAGTGTGGGAACTACAGGAATGGCTGAGACAAACAGCAAAAATGTCATTGTCTACGTGATTCTATATTTAAAAAAGGGGGAAAAAACCCTGCTGTGCAACAGCAGCCAGAAAAGAGGACTGAGAACACGTGAAACAACTCTGCAGACACCAAGGTCAGGGAAGAAGGAGAGGGAGGAGGTGCTCCAGACACCATAGCAGAGATCACTCTGCAGCCTGTGGTGAAGACTATAGTGAGGCAGGCTGTCCCTCTGCAGTCTATGGAAGGCCACAATGGAGCAGACATGCACCTGCAGCCTGTGGAGGACCCCCCACTGGAGCAGGTGCATGCACCCAAAGGAGGCTGTCACTCTGTGGGAAACCTCCACTGGAGCAGGTTTTCTGTCAGGACCTGTAGACCCCGTTGTGGACCCATGCTTGTGCAATCCATTCCTGAAGGACTGCCCCCATGGAAGGGATGCATGCTAGAGCAGTTTGTGAAGAACTGCAGCCCGTGAGAAACATTCACATTGAGAAGGCTCGTGGAGGACTGTCTCTTGTGGGAGGGACCCCACACTGGAGCAGGGAAAAAGTATGAGGAGGAAGGAGTGGCAGAGAGAATGTGTGATGAACTGATTATAAGCACCATTCCCCATGCCCCTACCCCACTCAGGGGGAGGACGTATAGAATTCAAAAATGAAGTTAAGCTTGGGAAGAATGGATGGGTGGAGGAGAAAGTGTTTTAAGATTTGTTCTTATTTCTCATTATCCTACTTGGGTGTTAACCGGCAATAAATAAATTCCAAGAGTTGAGACTGTTTTGCCCATGACAGTAATTACTGAGTGATCTCTCTGTCCTTATCTCAGCCCACAAGACTTTTGTCATATTTTCTCCTCCATCCAGCTGAGGAGGCAGAGTGACAGAGTGAGGCAGTGGGCACATGATATCCAAAGAGGCAATCCAATAACTTCATTAAATATTAAGATTACACATTTTAAAGTATCAGTGGTTCAATACAGACTCTTTCAAAAAGAGGGGATACACAGAAAGAAAGGGAATCATTTTTGCTCAATTTTAACAGCAGAGTTCTTAGGCACAAGCAACAAAAGAAGTGCTAGAACACTGAAGAAATTTTAGTAGGAGATCTACTGCTCTGCCTTGTGTGTTTTCTGGCAATCTCCTGCCTTGAGCATGCTCTTCAGGAAGAAGTGACCTCATACAAATAGCATCCAGAGGTGAGACCAGAGAAGCTGAAGCAGTGGGTTGATATCATCTGAGCAGGAACCTGGAAGACTACTATGAGAGACAGAGCCTTGAAGTCATGGACTAAAGTAACGGCCCATGGACTAAGGGAATAATATCTGTATCAATAACAGGAAAACGTTTAAAAATGTGCCTTATCTGGGCATGATGTACACGGTATAGAATAAGGGGTGGATAATGTCCTGGGTTTGGCTGGGATAGGGTTAACTCTCCCCAGCCGCCGCCAGGGGGTGGGGCCAGGCTATTCAATCCCAGGTGACTGTCATGCTCAGGATATAAGGGCAGCCGGGCCAGGGCAGCACTGCAGCAAGTGCCGGAACTGCAGTTCTGCCATAGGGCTGCAGGTCGGGCTGTGGGCAGTGAGCATTTACGCTGGGCATTGCTCGTTTTCTATGTCCTTTGACCATCGTTGTAACTGCCTACTCTTTGTGGTGTTCTATTAAACTGTCCTTATCTCAACTCACAAAGTTCTAAAACTCTCTTGATTCTCCTCCCCATCCTGCTAAGGTGGGGAGGAGTGAGTAACTCTGTGGTTTGGTTATTGTTCAGCCAGGGCTAAACCACCACAATGGTGTAACAAGATGAAAATGGTATAACAAGTGCCTGAAAATTAAAGGAAAAGCTATGGGGGAAAAAAGAAAAAAAAAAAAAAAAAACAAACCCAAAATCCCAAACCCAATATGAACAGACTACCTGGAAGTGTGGAGGCAGTGAGTGAGATTTGCTTCACCTCATTTTAGCTGGCTAAAAGTTGAATGTTTAGTCTAAGTTAGCAGGGGTGCCCTGTATTGTCAACATATATCCTCCAGAGGGTGATTCATTCCCTCTTTAGCATCTATCTTGTGATGCAATTAATTAATTAAAAAATAATTAATTGTTCACTGGAGGTTCTTATGTGTTACACTGATTTGTATAGAGAGTCCGCTCAACTGAGGCAGACTGAATAGCTGTGATTAACAGCTACAGTTAGATAACAGGAAACCTACTCTACATCTCTTTCTCTCTATACATACACACATACGTATATCATTGAGCTCCATTACATCTAATAGGCCTGAAGGTACACATTTTTCAGGGAAGCCCTTTAGTTTGAATCTTGGAATCTATATTTTCAGAAATGCAGTTGTCCCTGTGACAGAGCTCATGTTTTGGTTTCTTGTAGATATACAGTAACCTTCACCTTAGTGTCTCATTTAACTTTTAATTTCCCATGGGATTGTACATCAGCTAGTTCAGAGACTCCTAACAGAAGGATCTTTATCCTCACTTGTCTTCAAAGGTTTCACTGGAAGACCACATATGATGACAGACACTTCATATTAGTGCCATATTCAATGAAAATACCATGTTTTGTTTGTTTCTTCATAATCATTGTGGTTTTAGAACCCATGGAGATTTTCTGGGAATAAGAGCAACTATTTTTTTTTTTTTTGTGGGTGAAAATTAAGTAATATGTTTTCAGCTTAAGCCCAGCCAGCAACAGAGCAGCACACAGCCGGTCCCTCCCCAAACCTCCTGTAGGATGTCACTACCCTTGAAACACCTCAGCACAGAAAGGCAAAATTATTGCTCTCCTGAGAGTTTTCGAAATTGGAAAAGATCAAAGAGTCAATATTTACTGACTCTAAATATGCTTTTGGGGTTATACATGCTCACGAAGCCATGTGGAAGGAATGGGGAAGGAGTATAAAATAAGGACAAGAAATCCTGATGTTGTTACCTGTGGTTTTAGAGCCAAAAGTAGCAGCAATAATTCATTGCAAATTCTGAGACAATTTAAAGACTCACATTTTTGCACAGAATTCCTTCATGCACAAACTGATATTGTTCTCTAAGCAGATAAGCCTTTGAAATTAGTAATGTTCTACTTCTAAACTAAGTTTCAGAGCTCTAGCAATTAAGTGTAACTCCCCTTACGGTTAATACAAACAGTATACCCAGAATACAAGTGCTATTGCTATACTGGATGGGGAGTGGGGGGGAGAAGAGAGATAACAAGACAAAAGAAAAAAAGAAAGGAAAGAGAAAAAAAAAAAACCAAGAGAGACATCATACCTTTAATCTCCCAGAGTGTTAACTCTAAGATGCAACTGGAAAGTATTTGCATAGTCAGCAGATATTGAAATCATTAGTGTTTATAAGTTATCCAAGAATATCACAACTGCTTCTACCTATTGTTAAAACATACCTTATTTCATCCGTTTCTGGCACTTTGGTGTAAGGCAGAATTGCTCGAACTCTCCTTCTATCCTCCACAGGCTACAATTTTAAAGAAGAGCACAAAGATATTAATTTTCCCTTTCATTCTAGTATAGGCTTCCTCTCCCCAACATTTTTCCATTCTGAGGCAAAAGACTAGTAACAGTAATTTCTATCCCTTTGTTAGTTTTAAAATTTTCAAAGTGTCAAAAATAGTAAGAGCTGGAGATGCTTAATTTCTTAAGTCATCTACAAATGCTCTCATTTCATTTCTAACCTTGTAACATTACTGGTCATATTATCTCCAAAAATCCAATTACCAATGATTTAATTCCCATGAAAGAGTACTTTACAATTTTAACATTCAAAAGCATCTTTATTCTGGGGGGATGGGGGATAGGGCACAGTCTGCAGGTGTGCAGGGGTGGGGGGGGCTGTTTTGTCTGGGTTGGTCAGTTTTGGGGTTTTGTTTGTTTGGGTTCTTTTTGTTTAGGGTTTTTTTTTGTGTGTGTGTGGGGGGGGTTTTTTTAAATAAATATACTGATATTGTCTTAAGGACAGTTCCTTGAAATAAGCCCAGCTTTCAGGAACTATGGTTATTTCCAGGATGTGTACTTTGAAGTCTTTGCTACAAAATAGTAACATAATTTTGAAATACTTTATTAAGTCAATGTAAAATCTTAGAGGCTAACTACATTACAATGCTGCTCTTTACTAGCCAAGAACTGCACATTTTCTTTTTTATCTCAGTTTACGTACAGTGTTATTACTACATTTGGTGATAACTGTTATCTAGCTTTTTCATTACAGATTTTCATTTTAAAAACATTTTCTAATCATAAATTTCTACATTCCTTGTACTTCACCATATGCTGAGACAGCTCTAGAACTAGGGGAAGCTTTCTAAAATGTTTTTTTTTCATAGAAAACTATGGCTATTGAATGCAAGATTAACAATATGAATATTTAAGTAAATGACATTTAAAAAATTTATTACTTGCCTCTGGAGGTGCTACTGGAAAGAAGAGTTTTTCCCCCTTCAGCAAACAAGACACATGACTGTAATAACCAATTAGGTCAGAGAGTGACGCAAAACGGCGTCCACCAATGTAATAGTCTCCACACATGGCAATTATCCTATTAATAAAGAAAAGAAATCTTGACAGAAAAATTCTTTTGCTTTTTGGGGTGTTTTTTTGTTGGTTTTGCGATTTTTTTTAATTTTCATTTTTTAAAAGGAAGTTAGGATAACATTGAGTTTTTAAAGCACACTGTCTATATTCAAACAAAATGCAACATTACAAACTCATTCTCTCATATATATATATACACACACACTCATACACCCTTAACTAATTAATACCTCATCAGCAATTACTGATAAACATCATGACATAAAAATATTATAAGACTGTAAAGGAGATGTACATTTCCAAAAAGGTAAAAAGATTTGCAAGAAGTAAATGAAATAAAACACAAAAATGAAATTACCAGCATCCTGGACAAATTCATACTACATTAGTAGAGATAACAGCAGTAATACTTCTATTATGCAGGTCATAGAGTTTATATGATAGGCCTGTACAAATCTAACAAAGTATCAATGTATTTTGGTAGCAAATGCATTTAATTATACTGAAATATAATATAGCTGAAATACCTTCAAAAATTGGTCACTTTTCTACAGTTAGTCTAGTATCACGGCTAAAAAATAACAAATAGCTTTGTAATAATAATGCACTCAATTTAAAAGCCTGATAACAAATAGGAAAAATTATTTAAAACCAAATTTCAATAGTTTAACACAGAAGAAAATTGCTCATCTTACTAATTTATGTAGTTTAGGGGTTGAGGTTTCTTTTGCTGGGTGGCAGTGCGTATTTTAGTACTCAGATTTGTGAATGCACTTGTCACACACACACAAAAAAAGGAAAATACCACGTCTGTTCATATTGCTATGCAATACAAGTTCTAAAACCAGTCAGAAATAATTGATTTAGGTAAGACAGTTAACAGTTCTAAAAGCATTTGTATTACACAAGAGTCATTTGTACAAGGTAAAAAAAGTACATCAAGTTGAAACAATACTTTTGACCAGACAATTCAAAGAAATAGTTACATAAACTGATGGCATCAAGAGGACCTGAATTTTTCCAGTAATGCAGAAGTTGGACAGCGGTCCTGAATAATAACAATTCTTTAAAAATGTGAAAAGCAACTGGAAAAGCAACTTGGAAAAGGGAGAAAATACTGACAAGAGGGACTGAACTATTCCTTCAGTTATACATAGGGGAAAAAAAGTGAACATTTGATCTACATAAAGACTATAATTTTTGGTAAAAATTGTAAAAACGGTTTTATGAAAACCACAGAATGCTAAAACCAGTTTCCAATAAGTTACACAGTAAATGGGAAAAAACATCATATTGTCCACTCTTGCTGCAGAGTGCCAAAACAATCATTTTTAGAATCATTGAATCATTTCGGTTGGAAAAGACCTTTAAGATCATCGAGTCTAACCATTAACATTTCCCCCTGACCCTCACCAGTAGGCTGGGGGTAGGCATGATCTTGGGAGGGGACATAGCCAGGAAAGCTGACCTAAACTGACCAAAGGGATATTCCATACCATAGAATCATTTCGGTTGGAAAAAGACCTTTAAGATCATCAAGTCCAACCACTAACCTCACACTGCCAAGCCCACCACTAAACTGTGTCCCTAAGCACCTCATCTACACATCTTTTAAATATCTCCAGGGATGGTGACTCCACCACTTCCCCGGGTGGCCTGATCCAATGCCCAACAACCCTTTTGGTGAAGGAATTTTTCCTCATCTCCAATCTAAACCTCCCCTGGTGCTACTTGAGGTCATTTCCTCTTGTCCTATTGTTTTGTAACTTGGGAAAAGAGATCGACCCCCACCTCGCTACAACCTCCTTTCGGGTAGTTGTAGAGAGCGATTATGTCTCCCCTCAGCTTCCTCCCAGTTAAACAACCCAAGCTCCCTCAGCCGCTCCTCATAAGACTTGTTCTCTAGACCCTTCACCAGCTTTGTTGCTCTTGTTTGGACATGATCCAGCACCTCGATGTCTGTCTTGTAGTGAGGGGCCCAAAACCGAACACAGTAGTCGAGGACAATCACTTCCTTGGTCCTGCTGGCCACACTATTTCTGATACAAGCCAGGATGCCATTGGCCTTCTTGGCCACCTGGGCACACTGCTGGCTCATATTCACGTGGCTATCGACCAACACCCCCAGGTCCTTTTCTTCTAGATAGCTTTCCAGACACTCTTCCCCAAGCCTGTAGCATTGCATGGGGTTCTTGTGACTCAAGTGCAGGACCCGACACTCAGCCTTGTTGAATCTCCTACAATTAGCCTCAGCCCATCAATCCAGCCTGTCCAGATCCCATTGTAGAGCTTTCCAACCCCCTCAAGCAGATCGACACTCCCGCCCAAGTCAGTGTCATCCTCAAATTTACTGAGAGTGCACTCAATCCCCTCATCCAGATCACTGATAAAGATATTAAACAGAACTGGCTCCAATACTGAGCCCTGGGGAACACCACCTATTACCAGTCATCAACTGGATTTAACTCCATGGTTACTTACAGTTTTAATCTACTTTTTCTTTAACAAGTCAGTATTCTGATACATTCCTGCTTTAAAAAAAAAAAAAAAAACAAACAAAAAAAACCAATCTCTTTTCTCAGGTCAGTTGTTGAAACTATATCTTTTCTCCCAAACAAGAGTGTAACACGTATACAGAGATCAATCTTTGGAGATGAAATTTCAAGTTTTTAAGCATATAGCACTGCAAGGAGAATCAGAAAATAATACAACTTTAAGGATCTAGACTAGATCTCTGCATACTTTCTAGCAGATACTTTATAAAATCCATGGTAAATTATTCAGAGATTAGATTTCTAAATGAAATTTAGCGTTTCACATTTTATTATTTAATCAAGCTCAAATGAAGCCTTTCTTCAGAACACACAGAACTGGTAATCACAGAAAATTCTGAAGGACACGATTAAAAAGATAAAGGTTTTCCTTACCAGTATTTTATATCGCTCAGCAACTCACCAAAAAACATACTACTCTACAGCCAAAAAAGAATTTAGTTTTGATGGACTCATGCAGTGTCAATCATATGCTGAATGAACTTGAGGGAGGGGGATTTGGAGAACTTTCACCTAAAATATTGGTATTTTGATTCTATGATTTTAGTGAAACAGAAATATGTAAGGAAAGTTTAATCAAAAAAATATCACTTTTAGGAAACAAATATCAGAGAGACCTTTTCTGAGAACTCTGTACAGCCACACATCCCACAAGAAACAGTACAGAAGGCTCAAATCTGCTTACTGACGGACAAGTTCTCAGAAGAGCCCGAGAACAACATCCCAGACATGGTAGTGAAAGCAGTAATTCCTTTGGTCTGGGCCTCAAAGAAACCAGGTAAAGCAAAAAAACTTGACTCCCCTTAAAATAGAACTCAAACCAGAGGTAAACCCGATGAGGGTAAATCAATATCCAATTAGACTAGAAGCATGCAAAGGACTGGAGCCCTTGATAAATACTTTCATGCAGTATGGACTGTTTAGAGAATGTGAATCTGAATTTAATACTCCTACATTACCGGTGAAGAAACCCCGGTCTCAGGGGTATAGACTGGTTCAAGATCTGAGGGAAATCAACCAGATTACAGTCAACGTACACCCCATTGTATCAAATCCATATACATTATTTACTTCGATACCTGAAACAAATGTTTCTTTTACAGCCCTAGATTTGAAAGATGCCTTCTTTTGTATCCCAGGGGACAACCAAAGCCAGATCATCTTCACATTTGAATGAGAAAGCCCAGTGACCAGGGAGAAAAAGTACAGCTATGCTGGACTGTCCTTCTGCAAGGATTCAAGAACAGCCCTACCCTGTTTGGTAACATACTAGCAAAAGAATCGGAACTAGGGAGAGGTAACAAAGTATAATGTTGCTGCAATACATCAATGATATACTGATTGGTGCCAATAGAAGAGAGGACTCTTCAAAAGCTACTATTGGCCTGTTGAGTTACTTGGGATTAGCAGGGTATAGAGTTTCTAAAAAGAATGCACAAATACCACAGGAAAAGGTTCAATATTTGGATTTCAAAGTTTCAAAAGGACAAAGAGAACTAGGAGCAGAACAGAAGGAAGCTATTTGCCAAATTGCAGTACCCAGAAAAAAAAAGGAATGATCAGAATTCTTAGGAATGGCCAAGTAGTCTCAAATAAGGATTCTAAATTTGGGACTAATAGCTAAACCCCTATATGCCACTACCAAGGGTCCAGGAGAAATGTTAGAATGGACCCCTGAACGCAGAAGAGTTTTGATGATATCAAAAAGGAACTAATGAAAGCTCCTGCTCTAGGCTTACCTAGATTAAACCTTTTCAACTATATGTTGGAATATGTTGTTTCAACTATATGTTGCGGGGTTGGACTAGATGATCTCTAAAGGTCCCTTCCAACCCTACCATTCTATGATTCTATGTCCATGAGAAGCAACAAGTGGCCTCTGGGGTAATGACCTAAACACTTGGAAGTTGGAGGAGACCAGTGGTCTATTTTTCTAAACAGGTAGATGAAGTGAGCAAGGGATGGCCTGCTTGCTTGCAAGCTGTATCAGCTACTGCTCTTAATCCAAGAGGCCTGGAAGCTCACTTTGGAACAGCCTATAACAGTACCGATCCCACATGCGGTATTGACCATTTTAAACCACAAGGGACATCACTGGATTTCCCCAAGTCTGTGTGGCTTGATACTTTGACAATCGATAGACCAAGAAGATGTAACTTTAAGCGTGGTGTCTACCCTAAAGCTTGCTACCCTGTTGCCAAGAACTTCTGCAACATGACTGCCTGACTATTATTGAACAAGTTTATGCCAGCAGACCAGATCTGATGGATAAGCCCTTGAAGAATGTGGATCTGGAATTATTTACAGACGGTATCAGTTTCATGTGGAATGGAGAAAAAAAGGCAGGATATGTAGTGGTGACCTTATGGGAAGAGATCAAAGCTACGCCACTACCCTCAAAACACCTCAGCACAGAAAGGCAAAATTATTGCTCTCATGAGAACTCTTGAAATTGGGCAAGATCAAAGAGGCAATATTTAACAACTGTAAATATGCTTTTGGGGTTGCACATGCTCACAAAGCCATGGGGAAGGAACGGGGAGTATTAAATTCCCAAGGAAGCTGTTGATTTGGCTGCCCTTACATGAGCATGTGATTAGAGCCCTGACACCTGGTAGGAGGAGGGGGGGGGGGGGGGGAAATTCAACACAGAAACCTCCTCAATATTCTGAAAAGAAGGACCGATTGGCAGAAACGTTAAAATGATCAAAGAATACAGAAGCATGGTAGCTAACTAAGGAGATGCTGAACTTGCTCTGCAAATAACCCCAAGATACAAAGAACACTGCCTGCAGATAAAGTAAGAGGAATAGCTCCTGGGGAGCCCTGGCAGATAGATTTCTCTGAGTTGTCAAAGTGTAAATATTATAAATATATACTCCTTTTAGTACATATAAAAAACAGACTCAACTTGGGGAGAAAAGGTTTGATTTATTAATGAACCATCAAAACAGAGCAGGGAGATGAGAAATAAAACCAAATCTTAAAACATTTCCCCCCACCCCTCCCTCTCTCCCCCCCCCCAGCGGCGCAGGGGATGGGAGTTACGGTCACAGTTCATTACAGATGGACATTGCTGCTGCTGCTGCTTCTTCTCAGGGGGATGCCTCCTCACACTTCCCACTGCTACAGTGTGGAGTCCCTCCCACGGGAGATAGTCCTCCACGAACTGCTCCAGCATGGGGCCTTCCCACGGGGGCAGCTCCTCACACACTGCCCCAACAGGGGTCATCCACTGGGAGAAAAGTCCTTCAGGTACCAACCACTCCAGCGTGGGTCCCTCACAGGATCACAAGCCCTGACAGCAAACCTGCTCCGGTGTGGGCTCCCAGGTCCTGCCAGGAACTTGCTCCAACGTGGGCTTCCCACAGAGTCACAGCCTCCTTCGGGCAACCATCCACTCCAGCGTGGGGTCCTCCACGGGCTGCGGGTAGATCTCTGCTCCCCAGTGGTCCTCTATGGACTGCAGGGGGACAGCCTGCCTCACCATGGTCTTTCACCACAGGTCATAGGGGAGTCTTTCTTTCAGGGCCTAAGCACCTCCTCCCCCTCCTTCTCCACTGACCTTGGTGTCTGTGGAGATGTTTTCCCATTCTCACGCCCTGTTTCTGCTGCAGTTTAGCAACTGCGCAGCAACTTCTTCCCCTTCTCAAATACGTTATTCACAGAGGCGTTACCTCAATCAAGGCCAGGCCTTGGTCAGCGGCGGGTCCATCTTAGAATTGACTGGCATTAGTCCTATCAGTCACAGGGGAGGCTTCTGGCAACTCTTTGGTTAAAGAAGCCACCTCTGTAGCTCCCCCTGCTACCAAAACCTGGCCCAGACAAAACCACTACAATGAAAATAGCAGTTTTCACAGCACTGATACTTGTTCCTTTAAAGCTTATTTTGGTAAATATGCCTATGCAAATATACACACATATTTGACCTAAAACTTAGGTGCTTACAGCTCAACTATGAAATAGAATAATGGGATTTTTGAAGGACTTACTGGTGTTAGTATTGGTTAGAAAAATTAAAAAGTGATCGGGACACTACCGATGCCGAGTCCTCAATGAGTTGTTGAACGTGCTAGCTTGCTAACAGATGAATTTATGCTATTGGGATATGAGGAAACTGAAATTAGCACTATCAGCTTTCCACAATAAGTACTGTGATGCATGAGGTAATGGGAAAGAACAGAAAATTATTCAGTTTAACTTATTGTCACAAGCAATCTTGCTTATAACTTCATATTCCTGACCTTTCAACAACCAATACCATGCCGCATAGCTAACAGAATTCACAGAAAAAATATTTTTTATTTTCTTTCACACAGAAATTCTGTTGCTTAAATACACTTATGTATTTATATAATATACAAAACCATATTCTAAATATTTTATCTTGATGCTTGTGAAGTACACAAGCCACAAATGAAAGGGGAAATTGAAATTCAAACAATTATGGCATTCTGTTGGCAGCAAGTATAGAAGCCCATTTGACTAGCTCACAGGTCCTTCCACATGTCACGTTGAACAGACAGAGGAAAGAATTATTTAAAAAGAGAGCACCATGATTTCTCAGTTTTCTCTAATCCCACAGGACTATATGATACAGAGGTTACATGATAATATTCACATGCATCAGCACTTAGAAGCTGTCACACAACTTATTGCTCACAACATTTCTTCTACAACACCACATTGTATAGAACCATAGAACCGTTACAGTTGGAAAAGACCTTTAAGATCATTGAGTCCAACAACTAACCTAACACTGCCAAGCTTATCACTAAACTAAACCATATCCCTCAACACCTCATCTATACATCTTTTGAATATCTCTAGGGATGGTGACTCCATCATCTCCCTGGGCAGCCTGTTCCAATGCTTAATAATGCTCTCTGTAAAGAAGTTCTTCTTAATGTCCAATCTAAACCCCCCCTGGTGCAACTTGCACCCATTTCCTCGTATCCTATCACTCATTACTAGAGAGAAGAGATTGATCCCCACCTCACTACAACTCCCTTTCAGGTAGTTGTAGAGAGTGATCATGTCTCTCCTCAGCCTCTGCTCCTCTAGGCTAAACATCCCCAGCTCCCTCAGCCACACCCCATAAGACATGTTTTTCTAGACCCTTCACCAGGTTTGTTGCCCATCTCTGGACATGTCCCAGCACCTCCATGTCCTTCTTGTAGTGAGGGGTCCCAAAACTGAAAACAATAGTCGAGGTGCAGCCTCACCAGTGCCATATACAAGGGGACAATCACTTCCTTGGCCCTGCTGACAACACTATTTCTGATACAAGCCAGGATGTCATTGGCCTTCTTGACCACTTGGGCACACTGCTGGCTCATGTTCAGCCAGCTGTCCATTAACACCCCCAGGTCCTTTTCTGCCATACAGCTTTCCAGACACTCTGCCCCAAGCCTGTAGCATTGCATGGGGTTGCTGTGGTCCAAGTGCAAGACCTGGCACTTGGCCTTGTTGAACCTCATGCGATTGGCCTTGGCCCACTGCTCCAGCCTCTCCAGGTCCCTCTGAAGAGCCTTCCTGTCCTCTAGCAGGTCTACACACCTGCCCAGCTTGGTGTCATCTGCAAATTTACTGAGGGTGCACTCAATCCCCTAATCCAGATCATTGATGAAGATGTTAAACAAAACAGGCCCCAGCAATGAGCCCTGGGGAACACCACTGGTAACCAGCCACCAACTGGATTTAACTCCATTCACTATGACTCTCTGGGCCCAGACATCCAGCCAGTTTTCCACACATCTCAGAGTACGTCCATCCAAGCCATGGGCAGCCAGTTTCTCTAGGAGAATGCTGTGGGAGACTGTGTCAAAGGCCTTACTGAAGTCCAGGAAAACCACATCCACAGCCTTTCCCTCATCGACTAAGTGAGTCATCTTGTCATATGAGATCAGATCGGTGAAACAGGACCTGTCCTTCATAAAGCCATGTTGACCGGGCCTGAACCCTTGGTTGTCCTGTACGTGCCTCAGGATGGCGCTCAGGATAATCTGTTCCATAACCTTTCCCAGCACAAAGGTCAGGCTGACAGGCTTGTAGTTCCCAAGATCCTCCTTCTGGCCCTTCTTGTGGATGGGGGACACATTTGCTAACTTCCAGTCTGCTGGGACCTCCCTGGTGAGCCAGGACTGCTGGTAGAGTTGGCTCGGTGAGCACTTCCACTGAGACTGGTTTGGTTTTTATCTCCTTGTCAGTTTTCCCTTCTGGCTTCACTTCCCAAAATAGATAGAGAAGGGGATTTGCTTTGTTTTCCACTAGGTCTTCCCTCGTTGTCATTATAAAGATAGCCCTATATCACTCTCTGAATAGCTAGACTTCCTCTTCTGTGAAGGAACTGATATTTCCTTCTGATATTGTAAAATTAAACTCAAGGATAAAACACATATTCGGGAAAAAAAATGTTATCTACATCATGAAGAACTGAAAGAGTAGAGTGATGAAACTTCTTCCCTTCTTTTAAAATTTTTTCTGTCAAGAGAAACAAGGTAGACCAAATAAAACCCACACAAACCTTTGAATTTCTAGAGTGGACATATGCACGTGTAAGGCAGTTTAAACTTTTCTTTTGTTTCATTAACCTGAAGTGTTTTCTGTTTTTATAAGAAGGAAGGGGGGGGGGGGGGGGGGCATGTACAAGAGAACAACACAACCCAACACACACCAAAGCCAAGCAATTGTCCTTTATCCAGCATAAATGAAGAGTGTTTCAACGCTCTTCTTGAAAGTGGGTTTGATCCTTATACAAAAAGAATTTAGTTTTGATGGACTCATACACTGTCAATCATATGCTGAACGAACATATGCCCATAACAAACTTGGGAGAGGGGGATCTGGAGAACTTTCACCTAAAATATTGGTATTTCAGTCAAACAGAAATATGTACAGAAAGTTATAATCTGAAAAATGTCACTTTTAGGAAACAAAATATCAGTAAGATTGTCGAGCAATGGAAATTTCACCCATTTTTTGGAAGGCTGCAATTGGCAAAGAACAAGCTTTGGTGAAAGTGACACTTTCAGTCTCTGGGGCCCAGTGGATGCATCCCTAAATAATAATAATAATAAAATAATCCTGGTTACAATTTTGGATAAAGGGCTATTTACATTTAGAACAAGTAATTCTAACACATACTGAAAGCTGATTCCAGCAAATCCTCATATTATTAAATACATATTAATACCCCCTTAGTTTCTCCTTGTTATTTCTTTCTTATCAAGGAAGCACCAAGATTTGCTATGACTGACATTCAAGCATGTCCTGTGAGCTGCAATAACTGAGGAATAAACTCGTTAGTCATCTGAGGAGATGGTTTTATGAAGTCTGCACATTACCGTAAATTTAGTCACAACAGCTTTAGACAAGCTTCTCTATTCTGATGATGTTGGTTTCTTTGCATTCATTAGCCTGTAAAGGATTTTTAAAGTAGCATGGTTTCAAACAATTAAACCCTAGCAAAGAACTATACCATATATGGATAAACATAAAAAAAATATATTCAACTTACAATACAATTGTTTTCTATACTGTATTAAGTTCTAAACCCACAAACAAACAGGTTACAGTGTTTTAAAATAAAATGTTTAATTCTCACCTAAAATGATTGACGTTTGCTTTGCTAAGAAATGAAAGCACAAATGAACCTGGTCTCCGATCACTCTCTCGAATAAGGTAACTTCCAGGTTTTCCTGCTTGCCAAAGGCGTTCTTCTGCAATTGCTCTGTCGAGTTTTCCATGATACCACCTAAAAAAAACAGTGTAACAATGGGTGTCCTCAGAATTTATGGCTTCTGTTTACTCTCACAGAATAGACCTGTGAAAATAGCAAATGTTCTTCAGTTAAAACTGATACAAATCCAAACCTTTGCTTCAAATAAGGTTATCAGATGTTTACATGTGTAACCTCTCTCAAATTATTTATTTCCAACACACAGAATTTTTAAAGCTTTGCAGGTCCAGGTAACCCGTTTCCCTAAAGAACTCACACTGGAAGAAAAGCACTTTGACCCATCCAAAGGGGACAAAGGTTCTCTACAGTCAGCTTTTTCTTTCCTCCCCAATTTGCTCATTTTCAGTGAATGAGCTGCTATATTTTAAGCCTACTCAAGCTTCAGTTCAGGCTATGACCGGTTCCTCAAACGACAAACACAGATCACAGTATCAAGGCCTGCACCTAAACAAAATGACAGCAGTCACCAGGCCATATTTCAGCCAAAGAAGTCTTCCCCAAACCCAACACATAGCCTATTAAAAGCAAATACAGATGCACAGTGACACACAGACTGCAAAATATGACAAAAGAATGCTTCAGTTTAAGGCAAAGGTTAGACTCATCATTCAAATATTCCTTACCCTTACCTCGATTTTCTTTTGTTTACAAAGCTAATCAGACCTCTCTCTACCCAAATAATCAAGGGGGAGAGTAGCAGTAGAGGGAGCAATTGAAGCAAAACCAAGTGTTGTTCTCAAAACCTCTTAAAAAGGAAATCTTTTATACAGCTACTGTTTTATACTATTTAAATTATCAACTATTTCAGACCATTCACCTATTGATTCTATTAGTTCACATATGTCTTGCAAGAGTTGCAAAAAAAGCATCGTGGAACAGACTATATGAAAGCAATCTTAACATACACAAGAAAGAATGAAAAATTGCAAACTTTAGAGTCGAAAAACAAAAAATTAACAAAACCAGCTTAGCTATTGATAAAATACTTGCCAGAAGCTTTTTTTTTTTTGTTTTGTTTTTAATGAAATGGAAGTGAAAGTTGGCTTTGAGAACTTCTATCAGAATGGGGTGGCTTCAAAATCATGCACCTGTAGCAGACACCACCACCACTGAGACACCTTGAACACTGGTGTCCACAAAAAGCAGGGCTCTGCTTCCTATCCCATCCTCCAGCATCCCTACCAAAAAAAACTATGAAGCATTAACACCCCTTGACACTCATGAGCAAGGTCTACAAAGGGAAACTTCAACAACTTCATCGACAACAGGCAGCAGACACCGAAAGAAGAAATGACAAGCGCTCATAGTGGATGACTCTCTGTTAAAAGGTACTGAGGGGTCACTTGGCTGACTGCACAAGGAGTCACGAGACATGCACTGCCTCCCGGGAGCCAAGATTCAAGATGACACCAAGAGAGTGCCATGACTCATCAAGAACACCGACTACTATCTGCTGCTGCTCTTCCATGTGGGCATGCATGATGCGATTGGTCAGAACCTGAGCAGAATCAAGGTGGACTATGAAGCCCTGGGGGAACAAGGGAAAAAACAGTGGGAGTCAAGTTCAGCCATTTTACCAGTCAGAGGAAAGAGGGCATGATGCACGGGAGCTTTCCGGAGTCAAAGACGTATCCTCATGGAGGTAGAGTCAGTGCTCATTTATTAGTAATACACACTGATATTTATACATTAGTACAGAATTCAGGTGACAGTAACATAGCATTAATTGGTTACATCTGCAAAGCAATATGCTACTCGGCACAAGCTAATTGGTTAATTGTTAAAGCTCACACTCTTAGTTTAAGCAAAATCTCGGCACAGCTGTGGTTAAAAATATCCTGCTTTTACTTCTCAGCTGCTCACTGTTTTCAGGCAATCTCCTCCTGGCATGTGCCCAAGGTCAAGCTGACCTGGCTATCTGTGTGAAAGCTTGGATTGTGCAAACATGCTTCTAACAAAACCCCACGTCCTGTATCAGCAAGAAACTTCTCTACAAGGGCAGACAGAAATAGCCAAATAACGCATGTCAGTTTCTGGCTAGGGTTTCGGCTTCTATGACAACCAGACCTTCTTTGATGACTGTAACCTGCTAGGATGGGATGGAATACACTACGCAAGGGAATCTTTGGGAATAGGCTGGCCAACTTGGCGAAGCGGGCTTTAAACTGAAGGACTCAGGAGGCGGAGTACAAAATGTCAATGCTCGTGCCATCCCATCCAACGGGGAAACACATCGGGCCAACCAAAACAGCAGCGAATGCTCCTTACCTGCATGCCAAGATGAGAGTCAGAAGGCTGACTGCCCCAAGGGAGTGTCTAGCTGTGGAGGATCCTCTTGCACCCATCCAGGGAAACCTGCACACTTGAGTAAGCCTCTGTGATGCTGTCATGGTTTAGCGAGGAGCCGTTTTTGCTTGGCAACAGGGGGACGGGGCTGCAGTGCAGACCCGGTTATGAGTTCTTGGACTTTCTCCCAGCTCTTGGGTTCAGACCCACCTCCAGCCTGGCTGGGCCAATCTGGCGGGAATTTGAAGTGTTTCGTAGGAGGTGTAGGAGTGGTACAAGACGGAGGCGACCATGCGGACCCCACAGTCAGAGAAGGAGGAAGGAAGGAGGAGTGCCGGACCGGAGACCCCTCTGCAACCCATGGCGAGAACGCAGGCTGTGCCCCTGCAACCCATGGAGGGCAATGGCAGGACTGAGAGCCACCAGCAGCTCCGAGTGAGTGCACCCGGACGGGCAAGGGACTGTGTGAGGAGGCGGCCATGCCGCAGGCCGTACTGGAGTGCTTGAGGGCCACGGAACAGACCCACACGAGAGGCGGAGAGGAGCTGAGTTGCAGCCTTTGGGATGAGCACACATCGGAGCGGCCCATGCAGGGCTGCTGGGTGTGTGAGGTACACCAGGGAGAAGCAGGGAGGATCAGTGAGGAGCCCACCTGCCCTGAGGAGAGACAAATGGCAGAAGCTATCAGGAATAGACTGACTGAAACCTCCATTCCCTGCCCCCCTGAGCCGTTCAGTGGGGGAGGAGTAAAAGACACCGGGATCAGGGCTCTGAGCCCGGGAAGTGGTGAGGGGTGGGGAGAAGGTGGTCTTAAAGGGCTGGTTGTGCTCTTCATCATTGTACCACTCTGTGTTGTTTTCTGTTTGTTATGTTTTGGGGTTTTATGGTTATGTTTTAGCTGGTGGGGGATTAAATTATTTTCTGTTTTCTTCCCCAAGCTGAGTAGCCTTGTTTGTTTTGTCCGGGACCATAAGCAGCAATTAAGCCCTCCCTGCTCTTTAGGAATTCTCAAGTCTGTGGTACTTTGAGTCTAATTGTGGTCTTTTGTCCCTTGATGGGCCTAAACCATGACAGATGCCTGTATACCAATGCATGCAACATGGGGAATAAGCAGGAAGAACTAGATGTGGGTGCGGTCACAGGGCCATGACCTCATTGCAGCTACAGAGACATGGTGGGAGAGCTTGCATGACTGGAATACTGTCATGGATGGCTGTGTACTTTTTAGAAAAGACAGGCCAGCAAGGTGAGTTGGTAGAGTTGCTCTTTATGTGAGAGAGCAACTGGAATCTATTAAGCTCTGCCCAGGCTGGGGACAAATAGCATGTTGAAGAGTTATGGGTGAAGATTAAGGAGCAGGCTAACGTAGAGGGATATCATTGTGGGAGTTGACTACAGGCTACCTGATCAGGAGGAGGAAGTCGATGAGGCCTTCTACAGACACCTGAAAGACGCCTCACAATCACAGGCCCTGGTTCTCATGGGGGACTTCAGCCACCTTGATATTTGCTGGAAAAGTCACACAGCTAAGCATGCACAGTCCAGGAGGTTCCTGCAGTGCACTGATGACAACTTCCTCACACGGGTGGTTGAGAAGCCAACAAGGAGGGATGTGCTGCTGGACCTTCTGCTAACAAATAAAGAAAGGGGTGTGAAGGTTGGGGACAGCCTTGGCTGCAGCGACCATGAGATGGTGGAGTTCAGAATCCTGCATGGAAAAAGCAGGGCAGTTCGCAGGATTGCAACCCTGGACTTCAGGAGAGCTAACTTTGGCCTCTTCAAAGACCTGCTTGGAAGAATCTCCTGGGCTAGGACTCTAGAAGGTAGGGGTGCCCAAGAAAGGCATTTCCCCAGGTGCAACATCCAACCGTCTCTTAAACACGTCCAGGGACGGTGACTACACCACCTCCCTGGGCAGGCCCTTCCAATGCCTGACAACCCTTTCAGTAAAGAAATTCCTCCTAATATCCAGCCTGAACCTCCCCTGGCACAACTTGAAACCCTTTCCTCTTGTTCTATTGCTTGTTACTAGGGAGAACAGACCAATCCCCGCCTCGCTACAACTTCCTTTCAGGTAGTTGTAGAGAGTGACAAGGTCTCCCCTGAGACTTCTTCTCTCCAGGCTAAACAGCCCCAGGTCCCTCAGCCGTTCCTCATATGAAATGTGCTCCAAATCCTTTACTAGCCCGCCTCTGTATCCTCTCCAGCACCTCAATGTCCTTCTTGTAGAGAGGGGCCCAAAACTGGACACAGTGTTCGAGGTGCAGCCTCACCAAAGCCGAGAACAGGGGAACGATCACCTCCCTCCTCTTCCTGACAACACTATTCCTGATACAGGCCAGGATGTCATTGGCCTTCTTGGCCACCTGGGCACACTGCTAGCTCATGTTCATGGCTGTCAATCAACACTCCCAGGTCCCTCTCTGCCTGGCAGCTTTCCAGCCACTCCTTCCCAAGCCTATAGCGCTGCTGGGGGTTGCTGTGGCCCAAGTGCAGGACCCAGCACTTGGCCTTATTGAAACTCATGCGATTGGCCTTGGCCCAGCCATCCAGCCTATCTAGATCTTTCTGTACAGCTTCCCTACCCTCAAGCAGATCAACACTTCCACCCAGCTTGGTTTCATCTGCAAACTTACTAAGGGTGCACTCTATCCCCTCATCCAGATCATTAATAAAGATATTAAACAGGAGTGGCCCCAGTAGTGAGCCCTGGGGAACACCACTCATGACCGGCTGCCAACTGGATTTAACTCCATTGACCACATCGCGTTGGACCCGGCCATCTAACCAGTTTTTCACCCAGGAAAGTGTATGCCCATCCAAGCCAAGAACAGCCAATTTCCCTAAGACAACGCTGTAGGAAACAGTGTCAAATGCCCTACTGAAGTCAAAGTAGACAACATCCACAGCCTTTCCTTCATCCAATAAGTGCATCACCTTGTCATAGAAGCAGATCAGGTTTGTTAAGCAGGACGGACCTGCCCTTCATAAACCCATGCTGACTGGGCCTTATTGCCTGGTTGTCCTGCATGTGCTGCACAATAGAACTTAGGATGATCTGCTCCATCAGCTTCCCAGGCACTGAAGTCAAATCGGTGTATCCCTATGAGTACAGAAAACAGGTAAAGGAGGTAAAAGGACTCAACGGATAAGCAAAGAGCTTCTAGAAACAATTCAAATGAAAGAAGTCTATGGTACGTGGAAAAAGGGCCTGGCCACTTGGGAGGAGTATAGGAACGCTGTCAAGGAGTATGCGGGGATGAAACAAGGAAGGCTACAGCCCTCTTGGAATTAAATCTGGCACGGTACGTAAAGGGGAACTTCTTCAAGTACATCAGCAACAAAAAGAAGACTAGGGAAAATGGGAGCCCGATGCTGAACGTGGTGAGTGCCCTGGTGACAGTGTATACAGAGGAGAAGAAGCTACTGAATGCCTTCTTTGCTTCGGTCTTTACTGCTAAGGCTGGCCCTTGGGAATCCCAGTCCCTAGAGGGTAGAGAGCAAATCCAGAAAAAGGAAGACTTTCCCTTGGTTGAAGATGACTAGGTTAGGGATCTACGAGGCAAGATGGGCACTCAGAAATCCATGGGTCCTGATGAGATGCACCTAAGAGTGCTGAGGGAGCTGGCTGATGTTATTGCTAAACCACTCTCCATCATTTTTGAATGATCATGGAGTACAGGTGAGGTGCCTGAGGACTGGAGGAAGGCCAATGTCACTCCAGTCACCAAAAAGGGCAAGGAGGAGAACCTGGGAACTTACAGGCCACCCTGGAAAGGTGATCGAAAGGCTCATCCTGGAGTTTCAACAAGGGCAAGTGCAGAGTCCTGTACCTGGGGAGGAACCATGCAGCAGTAGAGGCTAAGGGTTGACCTGCTGGAGAGCAGCTCTGCGGAGAGGGACCCAGGAGGATGGACAACAAGTCAAACATGAGCCAGCAATTAGCCCTCATGGCCAAGAAGGCTAATGGTATCCCCAGGTAAATTATAAGAGTGTGTCCTGGGTTTGGCAGGGATAGGGTTAATTCTTCCCAGCTGCCAAAAGGCGGTGTGACCAGGCTATTCAATCCCATGGGACATCATGCTCAGGATATAGGGGCAGCTGCCCAGCTGCGGTGGCGGTGCGTCAAGTGCGGGAATTGCAGCTGCTGCGTCGGGCTGCATGTTGGGCTGTGAGCAGTTACACCGGGCATCGCTTGCTTTCTGTGTCCCTTGGCTGTCATTGTAATGGCTTACTATTTGTGTTGTTCTACTAAATTGTCCTTATCTCAACCCACAAGGTCCTAAAACTCTCTCTTGATCATAGAATGGTAGGGTTGGAAAGGACCTCCATAGATCATCTAGTCCAACACCCCTGCAGAAACAGGTTGCACAGGAACATGTCCACAGGGAGGTCTTGAAGACCTCCAAGGAAGGAGACTCCACAGCCCCTCTGGGCAGCCTGTTCCACGGCTCCGTCACCCTCACAGTAAAATAGTTTTTTCTTAAATATAAGTGGAATCTTTTGTGTTCCAGCTTCATCCCATCACCCCTTGTCCTGTTGCTAGATACAATAGAAAAAAGGGATGCCCCAACCTCCTGACACCCACCATTCAGTCACCTGACAACCTCAGTCTCCTCTTCTCCAGAATAAACAGCCCCAATTCCCGCAGCTTTCCTCGTATGAAAGATGTTCCAGTCACCTAATCATCTTGGTGTCCCTGCGCTGGACTCTCTCCAGAAGTTCTCTCTCCCTCTTGAGCTGAGGAGCCCAGAACTGGACACAGGACTCCAGATGAGGCCTCACCAGGGCAGAGTAAGGGGGGAGAAGAACCTCCCTTGACCTGCTGGCCACACTCTTCTTGATGCATCCCAGAATGCCATTGGCATTCTTGGCCACCCAAGCCACATTGCTGGCTCATATTTAGCTTATTATCAATCAGGACTCCCAGGTCTCTCTCTGCAGAGCTGCTAGCCTGCTACCCCTAGCCTGTACTGGTGCATGGGGTTGTTCCTTCCCAGATGCAGAACTCTGCACTTGTCCTTGTTGAACCTCATGAGGTTCCTCTCTGCCCAACTCTCAAGCCGGTCGAGATCCCGCTGAATGGCAGCACAGCCTTCTGGGGAATCAGCCAGTCCTCCCAATATGGTGTCATCAGTGAACTTGCTGAGGGTACACTCTGTCCCCTCATCCAGGTCGTTGATGAAGATATTGAACAAGACTGGCCCCAAAACCAATCCCTGTGGAACTCCACTGGCCACAGGCCTCCAACTCGACTCTGTGCCATTGATCACCACCCTCTGGGCTCTGTCATTCAGCCAGCTCTCCATCCACCTCACTGTCCACTCATCCAAGCCACACTGCCTGAGCTTTCTGATGAGGATGTTATGGGAGACAGTGTCAAAAGCCTTGCTCAAGTCAAGGTAGATGACATCCGCTGCTCTCCCCTCATCTAGCCAGCCGCTTATGCACTCAAAGAAGGCTCTCAGGTTGGTCAAACAGGATTTCCCCTTGGTGAAGCCATGTTGACTCCCCCTGATAACCATCTTTTCCTTCATATGTTTAGTGACAACATTCAGGATGAGTCGTTCCATCACCTTTCCAGGGATGGAGGTGAGGCTGACCGGCCTGTAGTTTCCTGGGTCATTCTTCCTGCCCTTTTTGAAGACTGGAGCGACACTGGCCTTTCTCCAGTCCTCGGGCACCTTGCCTGTCCTCCATGATTGTTCAAAAATGCTGGAGAGAGGCTTAGCAATCACATCAGCCAGCTCCCTCCGCACTCTAGGATGCATCCCATCGGGACCCATTGACTTATGAATGTTAAGCTTGGCCACCAAGCCTTTAACCTCTTCCTCTTCCATCCAGGGCAAGTCCTCTTCTGTCCTGGCCATCCTATTATCCTTGGTGGACTGGGCTTCCCAAGCGTCGGCCTTGGCCGTAAAGACTGAAGCAAAGAAGGCATTCAGTACTTCGGCCTTCTCTGCATCCTTGGTCACCAGGGCACCCTCTGTGTTTAGCAGCGGGCCCACATCCCCCCTCCTCTTCCTTCTGCTGCTGATGTACTTGAAAAATGCCTTATTGCTGTCCTTAACATCTCTAATTCTAGAAGGGCTCTAGCCTTCCTACTTGCACCCCTGCATGCCCTGGCAATGTTCCTGTACTCCTCTCAAGAAGCCAGCCCCTGTTTCTACCTCTTATAGGTGGCTGCTTTCTGCCTGAGTTGTCCCAGCAGATCCTTGCTCATCCATGGAGGCCTCCTACCTCCTTTTCCTCCTTTCTTGTGCATTGGGACACACTGATCCTGGGCTTGGAGAAAGTGGTACTTGAAGACTGACCAGCTCTCACGGGCACTTCTGTCTTCTAGAACCATATCCCATGAGATCCGTCCAAGTAGATCTTTGAAGAGGCCAAAGTCGGTTCGCCTGAAATCCAGGGTCACGGTCCTGCTTTGTGTTCTGCCTCTTCCACACAGGATCTTGAACTCTACCATCTCATGGTCGCTGCAGCCGAGGTTGCCTCCAACCTTCACATCCCCAACCAGGCCCTCTCTATTCCTCAGTACCAGGTCCAGCAGCACACTCCTCCTTGTTGGTTCCTCGATCACCTGCGACAGGATGTTGTTGTTAACAATCTGTAGGAACCTCCTGGACTGCATGTGCTTGGCTGTGTGGCTATCCCAGCAAATATCAGGGTGGTCGAAGTCCCCCATGAGGACCAGGGACTGTGATCGTGAGGCAGCTCTCAGCTGTTCGTAGAAGGCCTCATCCACTTCCTCCTCCTGATCTGGTGGCCTGTAGCAAACTCCTACAAAAATATCACCTGCCTTGTCCTGGCCATTAATTTTTACCCATAAGCGCTCTACTCGTTCCTCAACCCCACCCAGGCACAGTTCAGTACACATTAATTGTAAATCCTCTCTATCAAGTCATCCAGAAGAAAAATTACTTTAAATGGGGACCTGAACAACAGCAAGGCTTTCAGCAGATAAAACAAGAAATTGCTCAGGCAGTAGCCCTTGGGCCAGTTTGGACAGGACCAGATGTAAAAAATGTGCTTTACTCTGCAGCAGGAGAGAAGGGCCCTACCTAGAGCCTCTGGCAAAAAGGACCTGGTGAGACTCGAGGCTGACCCCTCGGGTTCTGGAGTTGGGGATACAAAGGATCCAAGGCCCGATGCACTCCAACCGAGAAGGAGATATTGGCAGCATATGAAGGAGTTGGAGCTGCCTCAGAAATGATCGGGATGGAAGTACAACTCCTCTTAGCACCCCGATTGCCAGTGCTGGGCTGGATATTCAAAGGGAGGGTCTCCTCCACACATCATGCGACTGACGTCACATGGAGTAAGTGCGTTGATTACACAATGAGCTCGTATAGGAAACCCCAGTGGCCTAGGCATCCTGGAAGCGATCATCAACTGGCCAGAGGGCAAAGACTTTGGAATATTGCCTGAAAAGGTGACACGTGCTGAAGAGGCCCCACCAGCTGTCAGAAAATGACAAGCAATATGCTTTGTTCACCGATGGGTCCTGCCGTATTGTGGGAAAACATCGAAGGTGGAAAGCAGCTGTGTGGAGTCCCCTATGACAAGTTGCTGAAGCTGCAGAAGGAGAAGGTGAATCAAGTCAGTTTGCAGAGGTGAAAGCCATCCAACTGGCTTTAGACATTGCCAAACGAGAAAAACGGCCAATACTATGCCTCTATACTGACTCATGGATGGTGGCAAATGCTTTGTGGGGATGGCTACAACAATGGAAAGAGAATATCTGGCAACGCCGGGGCAAACCCATCTGGGCTGCAAGACATCGCTACCCACCTGGAGAAGCCGATTGTGAAGGTGCGACATGTAGATGCCCACATACCCAAGAACCGGGCCAATGAAGAACATCAGCACAACCAGGAAGTGGACCAAGCTGCCAAAATTTAAGTAGTTCAGGTGGATTTAGACTGGCAGCATAAAGGCAAATTGTTTGTAGCTTGGTGGGCCCATGATGCCTCAGGACATCAAGGAAGAGATGCCACCTATAGATGGGCTCGAGATCGAGGAGTGGACTTGACCTTGGATGCTGTGGCACAGGTCATTCATGAATGTGAGATATCTGCCGCTATCAAACAGGCCAAACGGATGAAGCCTCTGTGGTATGAAGGACGATGGCTCAAGTATAAATACGGAGAGGCCTGGCAGATTGATTACATTACACTGCTACTGACTCGCCAAGGCAAGCGCTACTTCCTCACCATGGTGGAGGCAACCACTGGATGGCCGGAAACATATCCTGTTCCTCATGCCACCACCCGGAACACGATCCTGGGCCTGGAAAGGCAAGTCCTATGGTGACACGGCACCCCAGAAAGGATCGAGTCAGACAATAGGACACATTTCCAAAACAACTTTATAGACACCTGGACCAAAGAGCATGGCATCGATTGAGTCTATCACATCCCCCATCATGCACCAGCCTCTGGGAAAATTAAGCGATACAATGGACTATTAAAGACCACATCGAGAGCGATGGAGGCTGGGACCTTCAAGCATTGGGGCATGCATCTAGCAAAGGCCACCTGGATAGTCAATACAAGGGGATCTGTCAATTGAGCTGGCCCTGCTGAATCAGAACTCCTACACACTGTTGAAGGGGATAAAGCCCCTGCAGTACGTATGAAAAATCTGTTAGGAAAGATGGTTTGGTGTAGGTACAAATATGACTTGGACCAGCCAGATACTTCCTCAGCTTGAATAAAGATGGTAGGGACAAGATAATGCAGCTGGCAAGCTGCTTCCAATTATCAGAAACAGGTGCTGCAAGTTAATCAATTGGGCCCTGGGTGATCACGTGAGCAGAAGCAGCATATAAGGAAGTAGCTAGCAAATGAAAGGTAGCTTTGAGTCAATGCTGTTGGTTGTACTATGTTGTCTGTGTATGTCTCTGTACGCCCATTACCTAGCCTCTCTACATCTTTGGATGAATATTACTTGCACCATTACAACACTTGGTGATCCCGACGTGATCAGCCAAATTTGTTGGATCAGAACCATCGGAAGAAAATCACTTGGATCTCTGCCTGAAAGACATCTGATAAGGCAAGTGAGCGGTCTAAAACCGGTATAATGGGAAAGGCAGTAAGCAAAGGGGAAAACCCTATCGACACCCTCCAGCATATCCTTTCTGAGAAAAGATTAAACTACGAAAGAGAGATTTTGCTAAGACTTGTAAGATGAGGACAGGATGTAGGTTTCTTCACCTCCCCACAGGATGTATATGAAATGGGACATTGGGAAAATCTAGGAGATACGTTGAATGATGCAAGTGGGCTGCGTAAACCAATATCATCCATTCTACAACGGCTACAAGCTGAGCAGGCTGTGGCTGCTACCGTGAACGCAGAAAACGCTATGCCATCTGCGTTCCCAGTAGACGCTAAGAGAAAATTTGGAGGTGGTGACTTTATAGTACTATCGGCTCCACCTTTAGAAGAAAATACCAAGAGATTCTTTGGAGGTGATAATGTCATAGTACCATTGGCTCCACCTCTAGAGGAGGAAAGTATGGATGTGAGCTTCACCTGTACGAATCCCCTAGAACCCCCTAGGTCACTGCCCCAGGAGCCAAATGCGTGTACTGTTTCTCCTCCCCTCCCACTCACCCTGCCCCGTCCCATCCTGCTGTCATGCCTGAGGGAGTACCTGGCAGAGACCAAAAGTTATGCTTTGCCCATGACACTATGGATCTGCCATTGCCCCTGAGATCATCAATCCCTGAGTATACTCCTCTTCCATCATCACCCCCAACATCTAGTGAAGGGGAAGATCAACAAAGAAAGTTGTTACAGGAAGAATTAATAAGGCACTGAGAAGATATGAAATGGACTTTGGCCCACTTGGAGGAATTGATAGAAAAGCCAAAAGCAACAGCTAATCAACTGTTGAAACAGCTTAACAAATTAACCAAGCCAATGGTTAAAGTTTCACCCCCACAGGTGCTCAGAGACCCCCAGCCGGATGACTATGATCCGGCTAAGAAATGGAGAGGCCTTATATGCGATACGGTAATTGAAGGAGAATTCATTCCGCAAGCCTTTCCAGTAGTAACAGTACACAATAATCCTGCGTGACGACAATGGGTACCTTTGGATTGGAAGTTGGTAAGGGAAGGCCAGAAAGCCGTGATGCAATATGGTTTGACCAACCCATACGTTCAAACGTTATTAGATCACATTTTCACCAGCGGATTAATGACTCCATTTGACTGCCAGAAGTTAGCAGAAGCCTTCTTGAAGCCCACTCAGGTATTACTATATGAATCTGAATGGGAGAAAAGAGTAGATGTGGCAATTGTGGTCATGACTGTAAGACCAATGGAAAAAACAATCTTGAGGGAATAAAACAATTAATCCACCCTCAATCTATCACCCCATTAAAATGTAAAACCTGTCAATGTGGCGCCATGTATGTTGCTGCAAATTCCTCCAGCAATCTGTATGTCGTTAAAAGAATTGAAGAACTTAACAAGATGGCCAATGGAAACTTGAAAGCAAAAATGGTGTGTTTTTTTACAGATGAAGAGATATTTCTAACAGCTCACAGAAACTATGCTAAAGAAGTTAAAGAAAAGTCCAAAACTACATTCAGGAAACAGAAACATCAGTTGAAGTACAGAGAACTCATCCCTTCTCGCCAGTATGCGTCCCTCCTAGCAACATATATCAGATTATGTTTATTTGGAATGTATGGATTTTTGTGTTATATTGTTCAGCGATATAGCTGTTATTGACCTTTTGTTGTAAACTCATGGCCGTGGGTAAAAATACTTATGTTTTCTTCATGTACCTTTAATTTTGAAATGTGTTGCTGAAGGCTGTCTGGTCCAAAAAGAAAAAGGGGGGAATTGTAGGTAGAAATAGGACTTGGACCAGCCAGATGCTTCCTCAGCTTCAAGCTGGTAGGGACAAGTTAATGCAGCTGGTAAGCTACTGCCAATTATCAGAAACAGGTGCTACAAGTTAAGCAATTGGGCCCTGGGTGATCCCGGGGCAGAAGCAGCATAGAAGGAAGTAGCTAGCAAAAGGAGGGGTGGCTTTGAGTCAACTCTGTTGTTTGCACTAGGTTGCCTGTGTACATCTCTGTACGCCCATTACCTAGCCTCTCTACATCTTTGGATGAATATTACTTGCACCATTACAACAGCTGGGGTCAATCCTGCCTCAGGCAAAGGCAGTCCCATCCAGGGGCTTGTTTTTTGCCCAAGGACCTGGATGTACTTGGTGGGTGATACAGAAGAATGGGGAAGTTTGATGCGTGCCCCAGGGGCATTTGATTTTGGGTAAGGCAAGCCACTAACCTAAATGGTATTAGTTACTGAATAACCACCACTTTGTCTTAAAGGCCCAGGGCTTTGTCCCCTTGCAATGGCTGTATTCATGCACTGGAGTGCCAGAGCCAGTTTCAATACAGGCACTTCAAGTAAGAGCCTGTGGATTTGTGGGTCTGATTCGTGTTACTGTAAACCTGCTGTTCTGCCTTGTATATTTTCTGGCAACCTTTTGCCTTGAGCATGCTCTTCAGGAAGAAGTGATTTCATACAAGGACATGCATCCAGAGCTGAGACTAGAGAAGCTGAAGCAGTGGGTTGATATCATCTGAGCAGGAACCTGGAAGACTGCTCTGAGAGATGGAGCCCTGAAGTCATGGACTAAATTAATGGCCCATGGGCTAAGGGAATAATAACTGTATATAACTATAACTATATATATATATATATATATATATATGTGTGAGTATCAATGACAGGAAAATTTTTAAAAATGTGCCTTATCTGGGCATGACGTACACGGTATAGAATAAGGGGTGGATAATGTCCTGGGTTTGGGGGGGGGATAGGGTTAACTTTCCCCAGCTGCCGCAAGGGGACATGGCCAGACTATTCAAATCCCACGTGACATCAATGCTCAGGATATAAGGGCAACGGCCAGGCCGTGGCGGCGCTGTGGCAAGTGCGGGAACTGCAGCTGCTGCATCGAGCTGAGCAGTTACACCGGGCATCGCTTGTTTTCTGTGTCCATTGGCCGTCATTGTAACTGCTTACGCTTTGTGGTGTTCTATTAAATTGTCCTTATCTCAACCCACAAGGTTCTAGAACTCTCTCTTGATTCTCCTCCCCCTCCTGCTAAGGTGGGGAGGAGTGAGTAACTGTGTGGTTGGGTTATTGTTCAGCCAGGGCTAAACCACCCCAGAGGGGGGCCAGCAGGTCGAGGGAAGTTCTCTTCCCCCTCTACTCTGCCCCCATAAGGCCACATCTGGAGTACTGTGTCCAGTTCTGGGCTCCCCAGTTCAAGAGAGATAGGTAACTTCTGGAGAGAGTCCAACAGAGGGCTACCATGCTGATGAGGGGACTGGAACATATCTCTTATGAGGAAAGGCTGAGAGAACTGGGGCTGTTTAGCCTAGAGAAGAGGAGAGAAGACTGAGGGGGGACCTTATCAGTGCTTTGAAATATCTAAAAGGCAGGTGTCAAGAGGATGGGGCCAGTCTTTTCTCTGTAGTGCCCACTGACAGGACAAAGGGTAACAGACACAGGCTGGAACACAGGAAGTTGAATTTGAACACAACAAATAAACTTCTTTACTGTGAGGGTGAGGGAGCCCTGGAACAGACTGCCCACACAGGTTGTGGAGTCTCCTTCTCTGGAGGCTTTCAAAACTTGCCTGGATGCTTTCCTGTGCAACCTGATCTAGGTTAACCTGCTTTAGCAGGGGAGGAGTTGGACTAGAAGATGTCTAGAGGTCCCTTCCAACCCCTCCCATTCTGTGAAAGTTAAATAGACTATACAAATACAAATCACATATCCCCGCAGAAGCGGTACACCACTGTAGATACTGTTTACATTGGCAAAAGCTGCAGTCTTGTTAGTATAGGTCTCTCTTGCTTCTCCTCATCCCAATTAAAATAAGTTAAACCAGTAAAAGAGTTGTTTCATCTGTACACTGTATAGCAATTGAGGCAACATTAGAAAGATCATGTCTGTGGTGGGTCCAACATCTAACCACCCCACACAGCTGCTTGCTCACTCCCCCCAACTCCCAGCATGGGGAGGGAACAGGAAGAGCAAAAGCAAGAAAATTAGTTCATGGGTTGAGATTAAGTTTAATAAAGAATTAAAGAAGGGGGCTGGGAGAAACAAAAAAAAAAAAAAAAAAAAACACCCAAAAAACAACAGAAGCAACATAAAGGCAATCACTCACTACCTCCCACAAGCAGACCAACACCCAGTCAGTCTCTGAGCAATGGCTACCTTGGAAGACACACATTCCTTCCTTTCCCCCCCCCCTTTTTTTTTTTTTTAATTGCTGAGCATGACTCCATATGGTATGGAATATCTCTTTGGCCCATTTCTGTCATCTGTCTTGGCTGTCTCTCCTCTCAATCTTCTTGCCCACCTCTAGCCTGCTTGCTGGAGGGCAGGGGGAGCACAGAGAGAAACGGAGAACACCTTGACACTGTGCAAGCACCTGTTCAGCAAGAGCCAAGATACCAGTGTTATCAACACTGGTTTTGCCACAAATCCAAAACAAAGCACCACAGGGGCTGCTATGAAGAAAGTTAACTCCAGCCCAGTCAGACCTAGGACACTCTTAGAAGGCTCTGTACCATTTAGAAATTTATAGGTCAAGATCTAAAACTTAAATTTGCTGTTGCAAATGCCAAACGCTTTCAGTTAGGAGCAATGCTTAACATCTCTCAACTTTATGCCAAACATATTTTTTTTTCCTGAAGAGATGCAAAACTTTGTCTTACCTTCCTATCCAAACTTTAATTCTTTTCATGAGACTAATATTATAATGCACTGTAGGTATCAAAGAAACTTGCCAAGCTATTCATAAAAAGAAAGCTGACCCTCTGGCTGTGACTCTTATCAAATGTACTCATTTCAAACTACTCACTGCTACTAAGATTTATACCCTTCATCGTTGCCAAGGACAACATCCCTATAATTTCTTGTCACCTCTTATTTTCTTGCCTAGCCCTAACGAGGAACACTTCTGTGTTTCCAAAGTTAACTTTGCAAGTTTTAATTTATGATAATTGTACTGGGTTTGGCTGGAGTGGAGTTAATTTTCTTCATACTGGCTGAATGAGAATGAGAATGAGAACTGGCTGAATGACAGAGACCAGAGGGAGGCGATCAATGGTGCTAAGTTGGAGGCCTGGGACCAGCGGGGTTTCCACAGGGGTCGGCTCTGGGGCCAGTCTTAGTCAACATCTTCATCAATGACCTGGATGAGGAGACAGAGGGCACCCTCAGCAAGTTCACCGATCACACCAAACTGGGAGGACTGGCTGATGCACCAGAAGGTTGTGCTGCCACTCACCGAGATCTCGACTGGCTTGAGAGTTGGGCAGAGAGGAATCTCATGAGGTTCAACAAGGACAAGTGCAGAGTCCTGCACCTCAGGAAAAACAACCCCATGCACCGGTACAGGCTGGGGGTTGACCCGCTGGAGAGCAGCTCTGTGGAGAGAGACATGGGAGTCCTGGTTGATAATAAACTGAACGTGAGCCAGCAATGTGCCCTGGTGGCCAAAAAGGCCAATGGCATCCTGGGATGCATCAAGAAGAGTGTGGCCAGGAGGTCAAGGGAGGTTCTCTCTGCCCTGGTGAGGCCTCATCTGGAGTACTGTGTCCAGTTCTGGGCTCCCCAGCTCAAGAGAGACAGGGAACTTCTGGAAGGAGAGTCCAGCACAGGGCCACCAACATGATCAGGGGACTGGAACATCTTTCTTATGAGGAAAGGCTGTGGGAATCTGGGGCTGTTCAGCCTTGAGGAGACTGAGGGGGGACCTCATTAATACTTACAAGTATTTGAAAGATGTATGACAAGAGGATGGGGCATACAATTGGCCTCAGCCCATCGATCCAGCCTCTCCAGGTCCCTCTGAAGCGCCTTCCTGTTAAGCATATCTACACTCCCGCCCAGCTTCATATCATCTGCAAACTTACTGAGGGTGCACTCGATCACCTCATCCGGATCATCAATAAAAATATTAAACAGAACAGGCCTCAATACTGAGCCTTAGGGAACACTACTAGTGACCAGCTGCCAAATGGATTTAACTCCATTCACCACCATTCTCTGGGCCCAGCCATCCAGCCACTTTTCCACCTAACAGAGTACATCCATCCAAGCCATGGGCAGACAGTTTATCCAGGAAGTGTCGATATCACAAGAATATTTTGGTTATTGCTGAGCACTGCTTACACAGCATCAAGGCCTTTTCTGCTTCTCAGTCTGCCCTGCCAGCAAGTAGGCTGCGGGTACACAAGAAGTCAGTTGGGAGGGGAACACAGCCAGGACAGCTGACTCCAACCAACCAAAGGGATATTCCATACCATATGACATTATGCTCAGCAATAAATCTAGGAGGATGAAGGTTGGCAGGAGTTGCGGTTGCTCAGGGACTGGCTGGGCATCAGTCAGTTGGCGGTGAGCAACTGTTTTCTTTTGCAACATTTGTTTTTCATGGGTTTGTTGGTTGGTCGGTCCTGCATCATAGTGTGTCATCCATTCGTCCATCTCCACTCTCCCCCCCTCCCCCCCCCCTTGTATTTTCCCCTCTTTTTTTTTTTTTTTTTTTTTTTTTTTTAAATTACTAAACTACCTTTATGCCAATCCACGAGTTTCCTCACTTTCACTCTTTCAATTCTCCTCCATCACAGAATCTTAAGGGTTGGAAGGGACTTTGAAAGATCATCTAGTCCAACCCCCCTGCCAGAGCAGGCCACCTAGAGTAGCCCTTCTTGTTGTCCTTGATCTCCCTTGCAAGGTACGACAGACACTCCAATGAGGCTTTAGCTTTCCTAGTTGCCTCCCTACAGCCTCTGACGACAGTCTTCTATTCATCCCAAGTGGCCATCCCCTTCCTTCCATGATCTACAGACTCTCTTCTTCCACTTGAGTTTGCCCAACAGTTCCCTATTTAACCATGGGGGTCTCCTGGCTCCCTTTCTTGATTTCCTATCCGCTGGGATGCTCTTGAGCCTGAGCTTGGAAAAAGTGATGAAGACCAACTATCTTGGGCCCCTTTATCCTCTAATACCCTGTCCCAAGAGATGCTGAGCAAGGAAATATTTCCAACTGTCAGTTTAAAATCAAAAGCGGCATGTTCAAAACTCCAAGCCTACACATCGTAACCTTAATTACGGTAAACAAACAGGATGAAGACACAACTAGGAAATCATAAACAGCTCAAATTCTGTGCATTGTGACATATACACAAGCAACATACAGCTGCATAAGAGACCATTCCTGACACTTCAGCCACTTCCTGTAGTTGAGAGTCCTAAGCCAGCCAGGTCATGAATTTCATTTAATGAGTTGCACAGGGAGACAAGAGAGCTGTTATCTCTAGCCTACAAACAAGAGCTCCTTACTTTTCCACTGTTCCACTGAAGAAGTTAGATACCAGAAAATGTCACACCAGTCTCATTAGGCCCAGCTAACAGACCTTCTACTGTGAGCATGAATGTTATTACACTACAGCTCATGAGACGATCACAGAACGCTTAGCAGCCCCCAACACTGAAGCACTACAAGGTTCATGAAAGACAGGCTGTTCACAAAGAGGGAGCAGATAGTGAATTTACTACCTGGAAGGAGGCGGTTGGTAGCCCACGTGTGGAAGCAGGTCACATGGTTCAACCAAATCCCTTTACTTACATATTTCCTTTTTACATATGGGAAAAACAAATATTCTGAGGCTTTGTTGTTCCACTAAAGCATTTTGCTTTTACAGTATGTTGCAATTTTAACTTAGGAACACAGTAGCCCAGGGAAGAAGGAATGGAAGGAGAAAGCACTGGAGGGGAGCAAAAACGCTTTTCAGCAACTTAGTAGAAATGAAGATAATAAGTGTTGCAAGTCTCCCTGTTTCAGTCTAAAAACCAAGTTATAGCAAGTAGGAAAATCCATCATCAAATGCCACCCCATTTCGCTCTTCTCCTTAGCCATACCTGACTGCATCAACAAAATCCAAAAGAGTGGAGAAGTCCCAGGAGACATGGGCAAAGCTATAAATTCACAATCATGGGGGTTATCAAACAAGATGGTTATCGGGGGAGTCAACATGGCTTCACCAAGGGGAAATCCTGTTTGACCAACCTGAGAGCCTTCTTTGAGTGCATAAGTGGCTGGCTAGATGAGGGGAGAGCAGCGGATGTCATCTACCTTGACTTGAGCAAGGCTTTTGACACTGTCTCTCACAACATCCTCATCAGAAAGCTCAGGCAGTGTGGCTTGGATGAGTGGACAGTGAGGTGGATGGAGAGATGGCTGAATGACAGAGCCCAGAGGGTGGTGATCAATGGCACAGAGTCGAGTTGGAGGCCTGTGGCCAGTGGAGTTCCACAGGGATCGGTTCTGGGGCCAGTCTTGTTCAATATCTTCATCAACGACCTGGATGAGGGGACAGAGTGTACCCTCAGCAAGTTCACTGATGACACCACACTGGGAGGACTGGCTGATTCCCCAGAAGACTGCGCTGCCATTCAGCGGGATCTCGACCGGCTTGAGAGTTGGGCAGAGAGGAACCTCATGAGGTTCAACAAGGACAAGTGCAGAGTCCTGCATCTGGGAAGGAACAACCCCATGCACCAGTACAGGCTGGGGGTCAAACTGCTGAAGAGTAGCTCTGCAGAGAGAGACCTGGGAGTCCTGATTGATAATAAGCTAAATATGAGCCAGCAATGTGGCTTTTGGGTGGCCAAGAATGCCAATGGCATTCTGGGATGCATCAAGAAGAGTGTGGCCAGCAGGTCGAGGGAGGTTCTTCTCCCCCTCTACTCTGCCCTGGTGAGGCCTCATCTGGAGTACTCTGTCCAGTTCTGGGCTCCTCAGCTCAAGAGGGACAGGGAACTTCTGGAGAGAGTCCAGCGCAGGGCCACCAAGATAATCAAGGGTATAGAACATCTTTCATACGAGGAAAGGCTGCAGGAGCTGGGGCTGTTTAGTCTGGAGAAGAGGAGATTGAGGGGTGATCTTATTGACATTTATAAATATCTAAAGGATTGAGTGTCAGGAGGTTGGGACATCCCTCTTTTCTATAGTAGCTAGTAACAGGACAAGGGGTAATGGAATGAAGCTGGAACACAAAAAGTTCCGCTTAAACATAAGAAAAAACTATTTCACTGACAGAGCACTGGCACAGACTGCCCAGAGGGGTTGTGGAGTCTCCTTCCTTGGAGGTCTTTAAGACCCGCCTGGACATGTTCCTGTGTGACCTGATCTAGGTGAACCTGCTTCTGCAGGGGGATTGGACTAGATGATCTCTAAAGGTCCCTTCCAACCCCTACCATTCTATGATTCTATGATCATCATCTTCATACCTTTTATAACATTACAGAATCTATGGACTTCTGCGAAACAGACAAAAGCCTCAATAAATCTTAATGAAAAGAGTAATACATTTTAATAGCTTTAATAAAGCAAGGATCTAAAAGTTGCAAGTACTGCAAAGACAAAAATTCTAATAAGCTTTAAAATAGACAGAGATGTGACAATGGCATAAGATCAAGCTTTGCAACTCAAAAGATTTCTTCCAATCCTACGAGGGGGAGATATTTAGTAAAGAGAACATTTGTTGCCTTTTTGAAAAGAAAAAAAAAAAAGCCACCCACATATAGATGAAATTTAGCTAAATGAGCTCTTGAAGCAGCTCACGTTTACTTACTGAAAGCTCAGCTTAGGAAATGAATTCCAGAACTCATTGAAGTTCTTAGCAAGAAGTACCATCTCATTTTCACATGCTCCATTCTTGTGCCCTCATGTCAAAGATATGCCTTTTTCTGTTTAAACTAGGAGTAATGCTCCTATGGAAACAATGTTAATACTGTTGGGCAAATCACCAGATTTTGGTTGGCAATAGTGTTATTTGGCTTGTCTGCCATTAATTCCATTGAAAGTATCAATGTTTCCTTGAGTTTCCCCTCGCACTTCATCCTCTCCTACCTCCAAGCTTTCTTGGACTTCCTCCTCATCCTTTTACTGTTCTACCCACTCAATCAGCTTTGCTCATTGGAAGCAACACTAGTGTTCCAAGGGACTGAAATATAGAGTCCCTGCCTCTACTAGTGTTGCTAGATACAATAGCAAAAAGGGATGCCCCAACCTCCTGACACCCACCATTTAGATATTTGTAAAACTTAACAAGATCTCCCCTCGGTCTCCTCTTCTCCAGACTAAACAGCCCCAGTTCCCGCAGCCTTTCCTCATATGAAAGATGTTCCAGTCCCCTGATCATCTTGCTGGCCCTGCGCTGGACTCTCTCCAGCACTTCCCTGTCCCTCTTGAGCTGAGAAGCCCAGAACTGGACACAGGACTCCAGATGAGGCTTCACCAGGGTAGAATAGAGGGGAAGAAGAACCTCCCTTGACCTCCTGGCCACACTCTTCTTGATGCATCCCAGGATGCCATTGGCCTTCTTGGCCACCAGGGCACATGTTTAGCTTATTATCAATCAGGACTCCCAGGTGTCTCTCTGCAGAGCTGCTCTTCAGCAGTTGGACCCCCAGCCTGTACTGGTGCATGGGGTTCCTTCCCAGATGCAGGACTCTGCACTTGTCCTTGTTGAACCTCATGAGCTTCCTCTCTGTCCAGCTCTCAAGCCAGTCAAGATCCCGCTGAATGGCAGCACAGCCTCTGGGGAATCAGCCAGTCCTCCCAGTTTGGTGTCATCAGCGAACTTGCTGAGGGTACCCTCAGTCCCCTCATTCAGGTCACCAATAAAGATGTTGAACAAGACTGGCCTCAGAACCAATCCCCGTGGAACTCCACTGGCCACAGGCCTCCAACTCGATTCTGTGCCATTGATCACCACCCTCTGGGCTCTGTCATTCAGCCAGCTCCCCATTCACCTCACTGTCCACTCATCCAAGCCACGCTGCCTGAGCTTTCTGATGAGGATGTTATGGGAGACAGTGTCAAAAGCCTTGCTCAAGTCAAGGTAGATGACATCCGCTGCTCTCCCCTCATCTAGCCAGCCGCTTATGCACTCAAAGAAGGCTCTCAGGTTGGTCAAACAGGATTTCCCCTTGGTGAAGCCATGTTGACTCCTCCTGATAACCATCTTTTCCTTCATATGTTTAGTGACAACATTCAGGATGAGTCGTTCCATCACCTTTCCAGGGACGGAGGTGAGGCTGACCGGCCTGTAGTTTCCTGGGTCGTCCTTCCTGCCTTTTTTGAAGGCTGGAGTGACACTGGCCTTTCTCCAGTCCTCAGGCACCTCGCCTGTCCTCCATGATTGTTCAAAAATGATGGAGAGAGGCTTAGCAATCACATCAGCCAGCTCCCTCAGCACTCTAGGATGCTAATGATTAAAATGGCTGAAGAAAAACATAAAGAAACACATTGGGGAGTTGAGGTCTTGATTGATAGCCTCAGAAAACAAGTTCTTGGTGCCAGAATGACCAAAATAGTCACGGCTATAACTGAAAAAATGTACTATTTGCTTGAGAAATAATCCCAGTAAGAAAAAACATCCTCCCCCAGGTGTAACAAAAAGAGGAAGTACACCAGGTGATTACCAACAAGTAGATTTTTTCAGAATTGCCTAGGTAGAACTGCTACAAGTGCTTGCTAGTAAAGACAGATACCTTTTCAGGGTCACCAGAAGCCTTTCCCTGTCACACCAACAAAGCAAGAGAAGTTGTTAAATGTTTATTAAAAGAGATAATACCAAGATTCTGGGTCCCAATGGGAATGTCTTCAGACAGAGGTCCCCATTTTATAGCAGAAATCCTCCAAGAAACAAATTTTAGGTAACAAATGGGACCTACACACTCCTTGGAGGCCTCAACCAAGTGGAAGGGTAGAAAGAAGGAATCACACTCTTAAAACACAGATAAGTAAAATCTGTCAGGAGACTTCACTGAAGTGGTCTCAGACACTCCCTTTAGCACTCCTAAGGATTCAGATTCAACCCAGGTCAAATAAGAAAAATCAGTCCTTCTGAGGTGGTATATGGAAAACCTTACCAAGTAGCTGTGCTCCCTGAGGACATTTCTGTAAAAAGGGAAACAGAACTGAAACAGTATTTGATTTCTTTAGGAAAAACTATCACTGCTTTTCAAAGGCACAGTACTCTGACTGAACCTATCACCACAGACACTCCCATCCACCCTTTCTAACCAGGAGACTGGGTCTATTTCAAGACCTGGAACAATGAGCCTCTGACAGAAAAATGGAAGGGACCTTTCCAGATCCTGTTCACAACATACACGGTGGTAAAACTGAAAGGCAGAACTCCGTGGATTCGCTACAGCAGGATCAAGCCATCTTGCCCTCCAGAATGGACAGTCCAATCAAGCAGACCACTGTGTCCAAAACTAATGTGGGAACATTAATGATCTGGATTCTGGTATCGTTGGTACTAGTAGGACAGGCCCAAATAGAAATGAGCAGTGAAAACTTGATCTTGAAACCGGTATAAGGGTTTGGAAAAAATGCATAATTTGACTAGTATAACTGCTTGCATCCTGATTCCTAATTCTGCAGGTCAACCTATTCCCTGGGGCCTCATACTAGTCAGCCTATCCTTAATTCAAGAATGGGATGAAATCACAGAAACATTTAAAAGGGTAAACATTTCATATTATCTTGATGATCAGGATAAGCGTAAACAACAGGGTAACTATGTTTTGCAGGATGCTACACTGTGGAGACCGGGAGAAAATAGTGTTTGGTAAAGGGTCAAGACCAAATTGCCCACCTGAATCAAAAGCGTTAAATGAAGATTCCTTACGTTTTGCTTCAGCAGCCTCAGGAGGGCAGGTGACAGGACTACCAGAGCTATGAGTTACCCAGAATCACATTGAAAATGTAACAACTGCCCCCAAACACTCAAATCTCAGAAGAAAGTTTAGGACATGGACTAAGCCATTAGAGGGCTGCTGGGAATCCATTGGGAAAAACAGATGTGGTATAAATTGGAGTACGAAACCATTCCACAACATTAGCAAGGCAAATTGAAGATGTCCAACAATAATCAAGACCAGTAATATATCAGTCCTGAATTTCACATTGTCCCTATTAAACAGTTGCAAACAATCAAATTCTACTTTCAACTGAAAACAGGAAGTTTCATCACCAGGGTATTCAGTATGGGTAACTTCAGACAGGAATTGGACTACTCGTCTGTGCTGAAGTTTGGTGACCAAACAGGTAACTTCAGGATTTTTGGCTCTTTGGCCTACATAGAAAAAGAGTCCTGTCAAACCAAAATATTGGGACAGGATTAAAGGGGATACAAGTGAAGATCCATGGACTGGACCATTGACAGCAGTAGAATTCAGATGGGGACTTCAAAGTTTCTTGCTACCGGGCCTAATGGCCTTGGAAAATAGAATATTAATAGAAAATCTGACATGGAAAGTAGAGACCCTCTCAAAAGCTACAGAAAAAAAGATTCCAAATTATTAATAGACAAGTTCAGGTCAACACATAAATGACTTTGCAGATTAGACTGGCTTTAGACCTACTCTTGGTCAAAGAACAGGGAGTGTGTTGCATTCACATTCCAAACATAACCGAAAATTTCCAAAAAAAAAAAAAAAAGGATGAAATGAAGAGGGTAGCAGAAGATAGTAAACCAGTCAGGAATACAGCTGAAAATAATTGGTTAAATCAAATTCTTCAAAGAATGGTCAGTACAGGGGTGGTTAGCCACACTGCTTGAAGGCTTAATCCTCCTTGTTGTTGTTATCCTCATTATAATCACAAGCATGGGATGCATCAAGAAAACAATTGAAAAGAGTATATGGAAGTAGTTGGAATTAATAACTACTTCCCAAGGAGGAGAATGATGCCAGACTTCAGAGATTTCTCTTTCTTTTTTTTTAACCTAAATCCCTATCCTCACTTGCTATTTTATACAAGCATGATTTGAGTTGAAATTGCAAGCAAAGAGTTAGAAGTGCTTAAAAGCACCAGTACTTGCTTCTCTGTTGTGCAGACACCTGGAGCCAGAGGCCTTGGGAATCAGCCTGAGAAGAGGCTGAGGGAGGGAGCCTGATGACAGCAGCCAGTTAGGTTTTGGCTACAGGTTTTGGGACTGAGCAGAAAAACAACTTCAAAACAGTTCCAGCAAGGCCACAGTGTTCAAGATAATTGCTTAATTTCTTAATTTCTCTGTAATGTATATAAGAAGTGTTTTTTCATTTTTTGGTGTGCACGTTAGGTGGAACGATCCCCCGTGCACCCAGCGCTGCAATAAAGAAATGCCTACTTCTTAATGCTACATTGGCGGTAAGGAGTTTGTTTCCCAATTTCAGTGACAGAGTGGCTAATATGCCAGAGGGTCATACTAGCATCCGGATGGACCTCAACTGGCTGGGGAAACAGGCTGACAGGAACCTCATGCAGTTCAACAAGGGGAAGTGCAAAATCCTGCACCTGGAGGAGAATAAACCCCTGGAGAAGAATAACCCTGGGCATCAGTACACCTGCTGGGGGCTTACCAACTGAAAAGCAGCTTTGCAGAAAAGGACATGGAGGTCCTGGCAGACACCAAGTTGAACATGAGCCAGTAAAGTGCCCTTGCCGCAAAGAAGGCTAACAGTATCCCGGGCTGCATTAGGAGGAGTGTTGCCAGCAGGTCGGGGAAGGTGATCTTTCCTCTTTACTCAGCACTGGTGTGACCACATGTGTAGTCCTGTGCCCAATTTTGGGCTCCCCAGTACAGGAGAGACCCCCATGCTGGCAAGTCCAGGAAAGGGCCACAAAGATGATCAAGGGACTGGAGCATCTCTCCTATGAGGAAATGCTGAGAGAGCTGGGACCATTTAGCCAAGAGAAGGCTTGGGGAGAATCTCATCAACATATATAAATACCTGAAGGGAGGGTACAAAGATGACAGAGAGAGGCTCTCTTCAGTCATGCCCAGTGACAGGACAAGATGCAATGGGTGCTATCTGAAACACAGGAGGTTCTATCTGAACATAAGGAAACACTTTTTTTACTGTGAAGGCAACTGAGCACTGGACACAGGTTGCCCAGAGAGGCTGTGGAGTCCAAACATGACAATAGTATTTCCCCTCAGTCTTCAATGCAACACAAATGTATTCTTTGGCACAGAGTGTACGGCCTTCAACAATTATTGTAAAACTATGCACTTCCAGAAAAAACAACAACATTGTTTTCTTAGTAGCTACTGAAATAAACAAATGCTGTAGAACTCTGGTCTTGCTACCTCTCTGACAGACTCACCTGAAGAAGCTAATAATTTCACACTACATTGAGACAAAACATTTTTTACTTTCACTCAAATCACATTTATTTAATATTTCTCTACCCAGCTATCTATCTTCAACTGTTTTTTCTCACTAATACATTGCCTCAACAGATACCAAGAGTGACTGTAAGAATACATCTACTGTGGGTAGGATTTTCGTTTCCACAAGACAGTATTTTGACAACCTATTCCATCTTCTAAGGTTAATATCTTTTGATTTCAACCAATTTCCATTTCAAACTGATAATCACTGCTTAAAGAAACGCCATATAAAAATATGAATTGTGTTGGAATATACTGGAACTGTTTCTATCATCTTAATGCAATGCTAAGATATTTCTTGTCAACTTTAAGATTTTTATTCAAATACATAAGCAACTAAACTACTTCACATATCACTGATCTACTACTAAATTAAGTATCATACATTTTGTGGGCACTTCCGCAACACCACTTCAGACTAACATCAACCTCTGGCAGTGAGCTTTGCAGATGGGGTAGAAAATGCAGAGAAAGAGACCAACAAACACACAGAATCGTCCACTCTATTCCCTAGCATCCTGTGCCTCCCATCTACCACTAAGCTACAGCATAAACATGCTACTTCTGTACTCAAATGAAAAAGCACACACTGAACAATCATTAAGTCAGTCTCCTCACTCAGTATTGTGGATCTAGCATTGCCTTACACACTATTTGCATGCTCCTTGCACACCAAGGACAGAACTTGGAACAGAGGTAGGACATGTGATGATTGGTTAACATGTCCAGATAGTGCTTCTGCAACTCAGTAGTTAAAGAGGACAGCCCAATCAGGGAACTCCAAATTCTCCAAGCCCATCAGTTAGTCTGTGTCATTCATCCTAATTACTGGAATTACTGAATTACTGGATGTGTTGTTGTAACAATACAGATAAGTGTACTACTGATCTGTATTTATTACTGTACCTATATTTATCAATAGCTTGTTTATCGCTAAAGTTGTTGGTCTGGCATCTGTTACTGTATCCTGAACCTATAATTTGGCAATGCCACCTTAGTTAGGCCCTTACAAGGATCAAAGATAAATGTCAATCATACTTTGGGGTTTTGAGTATTTTTAGTTAAAAGAATCTGTTACATATTGACAATCTCCTCCCACTGATAGAAAATTAAAGAAATCACATTAAAATGTATTCTCATTTTCCTGAGGTACTTGGAAAAGAGAAGAGAAAGTTAAGCCTATTAATAATATTAAGGTGACAGATCTTTGTTCTGGTAGCAAATCAGGAGTTCAATTTGATAGAAGCAGATGGTATGACTACAAAGAAAGGATGCTTCCAAAAGAAAACATCAGGACTGGAAGGATACAACTTACTATCAACATATGGCCAATTTAAATGACTTAACCAAGAACAGTAAAAAAACTGACTTTTCATTAAAACAGGGGCATGAAAGAGAAAGAGGTTTCCAATTATTTTTAATTAGCCAACAACTTTTAAATTAAAAAAGAGTCACAAAAAGGATAAGTTACAAAGAAAAAACAGTTAAGCAGATGGAGGTATACGTTTCTGAATAATTTTTTTTAATATAAAAGTATCTAGCGGTAAAATAGATTTTAAAGTCTCTTGCAAGAGCAAATACTCAACTATGCAGTTATGCAAAGGCTTTAATATCCCTTTTGTCTTAATAAGGTAAGCAGCCTCATCGACCAATACAGAAAATTAAGGCCTTTGCAGTCTTCCCCCTAGAACATGCTTTTTGTCAGAAATTTTATATCCTCTTTTATGAAAGTTAACCTTCATGCTATCATATAAATTAGAAAGCAATGCTCGAGAGCAAGATCCACTTACATTTGTGAAAGTAGTAACAATTACTTAGTATCAAATCCTTGATGAACGATTATGTATTACCCCTCTTTCTTAAAAAGTTACCAGAAAAAAAAAAAAACCACACCCAAAACAAACCCCAAACAAACAAAAAAACCTAACAACCCTGCTTTCTGAGAAACATTACCGGTTCTAACAGAAAAAGCAGTCTGATCTTTCAGAGAGAAAACCAGAAGAACAAAATTCTGTATCTCTCTGACTTAATACACAACATCGAAGAAGTAACTTCACCTTTATGTGCTTGTTTTCCTCCACAGCCTTTATCTATACTACCTGATTATATTGTTAGCTCTTGTTGGAGGCGTACAAATTCCAACACTATTCAAACACTGTCTTCACAAAACAGTCTTATTCTTTATTAACTTCCACAAAAAAAAAAGTCAAGAATTTAAAAGAGGGAAGGTTTAGTAGAAAGCCTGTCAAAGTTAGAGATACTAATTTATTTTTTAAAATAATTTAATATTACAGTTTACGCGCGGAAGCGCTGCTACTCACTGGTTAGTGGGGGGAGCGTTGAGCGGGATGGCCACCTCCTCCTCTTCATACTCCGGCCCATCCAACGAGTCGCTTTCGTCCACGGTCCCCAGCCCCCCCGCCAAAGAAAGTGGTGGTGGTGGCGGCGGCTGATGAAAGGCGGCAGTGGTGAAATCGCGTGAGGGCGGCACCCCCCGGGACACCTCCAGGCCTTGGCCCGTTACTGTCACGGAGACGCCACCATCTCCGGACACCAGAAGGGCAGGCCCCGAGCCTAGTGCCAGGAGTCCCAGCGCCGAGCACAAAGCCGGGCCGCCAGCTCCCGGCCTGTCCCTACCGGAGACCACTCGGAAGGGACTCTGCGACCCTAGCTCCTTGCTCCGACATAAAATAGAGTACTGCTCTAAGTCAGCTCCACCAACGGCGCCTATCATCCCAGCGGAGACCACCATGCCACCATCCTCAGCCTCAGTCGCAGCCCCAGCCGCCATCATGATGAGTCTCACCTCCCTCTTCCGCCTCACTTCCTTCTTCCGCCCCGCCGAGGCCCGACTGTGTGCCTCGGTGTTTGAGGCGCTGCCATGAAAGAAGACTCCTGGCAGTAGGCTCGGGAGGGGGGCGGAGGCGGGGGCGGAGGCGGGGGCGGAGGCGGGGGCGGAGGCGGGGGCGGAGGCGGGGGCGGAGGCGGGGGCGGAGGCGGGGGCGGGGGCGGAGGCGGGGGCGGAGGCGGAGGCGGAGGCGGGCCATCCCGCTCAACGCTCCCCCCACTAACCAGTGAGTAGCAGCGCTTCCGCGCGTAAACTGTAATATTAAATTATTTTAAAAAATAAATTAGTATCTCTAACTTTGACAGGCTTTCTACTAAACCTTCCCTCTTTTAAATTCTTGACTTTTTTTTTTGTGGAAGTTAATAAAGAATAAGACTGTTTTGTGAAGACAGTGTTTGAATAGTGTTGGAATTTGTACGCCTCCAACAAGAGCTAACAATATAATCAGGTAGTATAGATAAAGGCTGTGGAGGAAAACAAGCACATAAAGGTGAAGTTACTTCTTCGATGTTGTGTATTAAGTCAGAGAGATACAGAATTTTGTTCTTCTGGTTTTCTCTCTGAAAGATCAGACTGCTTTTTCTGTTAGAACCGGTAATGTTTCTCAGAAAGCAGGGTTGTTAGGTTTTTTTGTTTGTTTGGGGTTTGTTTTGGGTGTGGTTTTTTTTTTTTTCTGGTAACTTTTTAAGAAAGAGGGGTAATACATAATCGTTCATCAAGGATTTGATACTAAGTAATTGTTACTACTTTCACAAATGTAAGTGGATCTTGCTCTCGAGCATTGCTTTCTAATTTATATGATAGCATGAAGGTTAACTTTCATAAAAGAGGATATAAAATTTCTGACAAAAAGCATGTTCTAGGGGGAAGACTGCAAAGGCCTTAATTTTCTGTATTGGTCGATGAGGCTGCTTACCTTATTAAGACAAAAGGGATATTAAAGCCTTTGCATAACTGCATAGTTGAGTATTTGCTCTTGCAAGAGACTTTAAAATCTATTTTACCGCTAGATACTTTTATATTAAAAAAAATTATTCAGAAACGTATACCTCCATCTGCTTAACTGTTTTTTCTTTGTAACTTATCCTTTTTGTGACTCTTTTTTAATTTAAAAGTTGTTGGCTAATTAAAAATAATTGGAAACCTCTTTCTCTTTCATGCCCCTGTTTTAATGAAAAGTCAGTTTTTTTACTGTTCTTGGTTAAGTCATTTAAATTGGCCATATGTTGATAGTAAGTTGTATCCTTCCAGTCCTGATGTTTTCTTTTGGAAGCATCCTTTCTTTGTAGTCATACCATCTGCTTCTATCAAATTGAACTCCTGATTTGCTACCAGAACAAAGATCTGTCACCTTAATATTATTAATAGGCTTAACTTTCTCTTCTCTTTTCCAAGTACCTCAGGAAAATGAGAATACATTTTAATGTGATTTCTTTAATTTTCTATCAGTGGGAGGAGATTGTCAATATGTAACAGATTCTTTTAACTAAAAATACTCAAAACCCCAAAGTATGATTGACATTTATCTTTGATCCTTGTAAGGGCCTAACTAAGGTGGCATTGCCAAATTATAGGTTCAGGATACAGTAACAGATGCCAGACCAACAACTTTAGCGATAAACAAGCTATTGATAAATATAGGTACAGTAATAAATACAGATCAGTAGTACACTTATCTGTATTGTTACAACAACACATCCAGTAATTCAGTAATTCCAGTAATTAGGATGAATGACACAGACTAACTGATGGGCTTGGAGAATTTGGAGTTCCCTGATTGGGCTGTCCTCTTTAACTACTGAGTTGCAGAAGCACTATCTGGACATGTTAACCAATCATCACATGTCCTACCTCTGTTCCAAGTTCTGTCCTTGGTGTGCAAGGAGCATGCAAATAGTGTGTAAGGCAATGCTAGATCCACAATACTGAGTGAGGAGACTGACTTAATGATTGTTCAGTGTGTGCTTTTTCATTTGAGTACAGAAGTAGCATGTTTATGCTGTAGCTTAGTGGTAGATGGGAGGCACAGGATGCTAGGGAATAGAGTGGACGATTCTGTGTGTTTGTTGGTCTCTTTCTCTGCATTTTCTACCCCATCTGCAAAGCTCACTGCCAGAGGTTGATGTTAGTCTGAAGTGGTGTTGCGGAAGTGCCCACAAAATGTATGATACTTAATTTAGTAGTAGATCAGTGATATGTGAAGTAGTTTAGTTGCTTATGTATTTGAATAAAAATCTTAAAGTTGACAAGAAATATCTTAGCATTGCATTAAGATGATAGAAACAGTTCCAGTATATTCCAACACAATTCATATTTTTATATGGCGTTTCTTTAAGCAGTGATTATCAGTTTGAAATGGAAATTGGTTGAAATCAAAAGATATTAACCTTAGAAGATGGAATAGGTTGTCAAAATACTGTCTTGTGGAAACGAAAATCCTACCCACAGTAGATGTATTCTTACAGTCACTCTTGGTATCTGTTGAGGCAATGTATTAGTGAGAAAAAACAGTTGAAGATAGATAGCTGGGTAGAGAAATATTAAATAAATGTGATTTGAGTGAAAGTAAAAAATGTTTTGTCTCAATGTAGTGTGAAATTATTAGCTTCTTCAGGTGAGTCTGTCAGAGAGGTAGCAAGACCAGAGTTCTACAGCATTTGTTTATTTCAGTAGCTACTAAGAAAACAATGTTGTTGTTTTTTCTGGAAGTGCATAGTTTTACAATAATTGTTGAAGGCCGTACACTCTGTGCCAAAGAATACATTTGTGTTGCATTGAAGACTGAGGGGAAATACTATTGTCATGTTTGGACTCCACAGCCTCTCTGGGCAACCTGTGTCCAGTGCTCAGTTGCCTTCACAGTAAAAAAAGTGTTTCCTTATGTTCAGATAGAACCTCCTGTGTTTCAGATAGCACCCATTGCATCTTGTCCTGTCACTGGGCATGACTGAAGAGAGCCTCTCTCTGTCATCTTTGTACCCTCCCTTCAGGTATTTATATATGTTGATGAGATTCTCCCCAAGCCTTCTCTTGGCTAAATGGTCCCAGCTCTCTCAGCATTTCCTCATAGGAGAGATGCTCCAGTCCCTTGATCATCTTTGTGGCCCTTTCCTGGACTTGCCAGCATGGGGGTCTCTCCTGTACTGGGGAGCCCAAAATTGGGCACAGGACTACACATGTGGTCACACCAGTGCTGAGTAAAGAGGAAAGATCACCTTCCCCGACCTGCTGGCAACACTCCTCCTAATGCAGCCCGGGATACTGTTAGCCTTCTTTGCGGCAAGGGCACTTTACTGGCTCATGTTCAACTTGGTGTCTGCCAGGACCTCCATGTCCTTTTCTGCAAAGCTGCTTTTCAGTTGGTAAGCCCCCAGCAGGTGTACTGATGCCCAGGGTTATTCTTCTCCAGGGGTTTATTCTCCTCCAGGTGCAGGATTTTGCACTTCCCCTTGTTGAACTGCATGAGGTTCCTGTCAGCCTGTTTCCCCAGCCAGTTGAGGTCCATCCGGATGCTAGTATGACCCTCTGGCATATTAGCCACTCTGTCACTGAAATTGGGAAACAAACTCCTTACCGCCAATGTAGCATTAAGAAGTAGGCATTTCTTTATTGCAGCGCTGGGTGCACGGGGGATCGTTCCACCTAACGTGCACACCAAAAAATGAAAAAACACTTCTTATATACATTACAGAGAAATTAAGAAATTAAGCAATTATCTTGAACACTGTGGCCTTGCTGGAACTGTTTTGAAGTTGTTTTTCTGCTCAGTCCCAAAACCTGTAGCCAAAACCTAACTGGCTGCTGTCATCAGGCTCCCTCCCTCAGCCTCTTCTCAGGCTGATTCCCAAGGCCTCTGGCTCCAGGTGTCTGCACAACAGAGAAGCAAGTACTGGTGCTTTTAAGCACTTCTAACTCTTTGCTTGCAATTTCAACTCAAATCATGCTTGTATAAAATAGCAAGTGAGGATAGGGATTTAGGTTAAAAAAAAAGAAAGAGAAATCTCTGAAGTCTGGCATCATTCTCCTCCTTGGGAAGTAGTTATTAATTCCAACTACTTCCATATACTCTTTTCAATTGTTTTCTTGATGCATCCCATGCTTGTGATTATAATGAGGATAACAACAACAAGGAGGATTAAGCCTTCAAGCAGTGTGGCTAACCACCCCTGTACTGACCATTCTTTGAAGAATTTGATTTAACCAATTATTTTCAGCTGTATTCCTGACTGGTTTACTATCTTCTGCTACCCTCTTCATTTCATCCTTTTTTTTTTTTTTTGGAAATTTTCGGTTATGTTTGGAATGTGAATGCAACACACTCCCTGTTCTTTGACCAAGAGTAGGTCTAAAGCCAGTCTAATCTGCAAAGTCATTTATGTGTTGACCTGAACTTGTCTATTAATAATTTGGAATCTTTTTTTCTGTAGCTTTTGAGAGGGTCTCTACTTTCCATGTCAGATTTTCTATTAATATTCTATTTTCCAAGGCCATTAGGCCCGGTAGCAAGAAACTTTGAAGTCCCCATCTGAATTCTACTGCTGTCAATGGTCCAGTCCATGGATCTTCACTTGTATCCCCTTTAATCCTGTCCCAATATTTTGGTTTGACAGGACTCTTTTTCTATGTAGGCCAAAGAGCCAAAAATCCTGAAGTTACCTGTTTGGTCACCAAACTTCAGCACAGACGAGTAGTCCAATTCCTGTCTGAAGTAACAACCCCAGTTAATCTTCTCCAGGTTGAGATCTAAGCTGCTCTCTCCATCTGTCCTGGAGTCTCCAACTCTCACCCCCTCTGTCACGGGGTCTCTACTTCTCATTGTGGGCTGCAAGGATATCTCTGATCTGGCATCACTCCTTCTATCTTTTCCTGACTGCAGGGTCTGCATGGTCGCCTCCATCTTGCCCTTCCCTTCTACCTCCATCCACACATTTCAAATTCCCATCCTTAAACAGTGATTGCAGAAGCACCAGATTGGCCTGGCCAGGATGGAGGTGGATCCAAATCTCACAGCTAGGGGAAAGTCCAAGAATTCTTGTTGTAGCGTCCAAGAATCACTCACAGAGATGGGTTCAGTTCTTGGTACTGGAGACACTTTATTGACAAAGCTTCCCCCTATTATATCCTTATCCCCTGATCATGCAGTTTATTCTATGTTAATTGGGTAACAGTCTCAAAGCATGCGCCTATGCTAACATAATGATTGACTAAGCTATATTGTTCACACTCTTGCTGCTTCTTTGGTATGCTTGCATCCTATTTTTATGCTTCAGTTCTTCAACTTATCACTTCTTTCTCAGAGTTCTTTGTGTGTGCTTCCAAGGGAAGAGCTGTGCCTCAAGGCTAAAGCTGCCTGCAGCCAAATCCTCTCCCACAGTTGCCCCTTTTTTGTTTTATAGTTTTATTTTCATGGAGATCATCACCGTGATCAGCCTTTATTTCATAGAGAATGATGTTATTCAACCATGACAAAGAGAGCGAGAGGATCTCAGCTCCAGAGGATACACTTAAGAGGTATCCCTGCTAAAAAGGGGAAAAATTTTCAGACACACTCCAAAAGAGAGTATGCAGAAATCCTCTCACCCCAAAGAACTGGGACTAGGCTTTTATAGAATAAAGTGACTGTCAGTCATCTTGTCATTGGACTTATATCTCTGTAGGGCTAGCAGGAACATCTAGTCTCCTGCAGCAATGTTATCACAGATGTCTGTTTCACTGCCCATTAGCTCAAGAATCTTCTCATCCTCCCAAGTTACCCTTGGAAATGGTTAAGTCAGGCTGATCTGTAACAGCTTTCGCCACTAGAAAACAGCATGTCCTTCAGCTGGTATCTTTTCACCAGGGGGAGTGTCCTGCTACACTCCACCCCGAGACTGCAGTCAATCATCTTTACTTCATAAAGTGGTAATGCAGGTACCTCTTGCCTCCATGCTATAAAAGTGCCCCATATTTTATACGTTGTCATCAAATACGTTATGAAACATCATTCTCTGTTTCATGTGACTGGCCTAGATGATGTTAATTGTATTAAGTCTTGAATGTACCACACTCTCAGATATATGATGATTATCAACACTAGGCATAACATGTTTAGTACCAACAACATTATTTCAGGATGTAGTATTCTGTTAAATATTCCAGTAGCAGTCAGAGTCCATCCAAACAAAATATCCCACCAGTGATATTCTCCATCCCTTTTCACTTGTTTTGACACATAACGTATATGTCCTGTGTATCATGGTGAACCATAATCAGGAGTCTATGAGTTCCCTCCTTCAGTCTTTCTATTAAATTGTGTAGACCAGGGTGCTCTAGTAGCTTCTTGATCAACATGATGTTCATTCTTATAGGTGTTGGTGACAAGGCATTGTCACTGTATATTATGGTACACAGTCCTCAGTATTGAGTAAAGTCACACTCTGAAGTGCAAGTAAAATTGCAAATGCCAAGATTTGAGTGATTGTTAAGTGATGCTTCCAGATTGTCCAGATTATACAGATGCTTCCAGATTATACAAAGCCATTGCTAGCAGATTATGGGATGTGTCCGGAGAATTCCCCCTTCTTTGTTTTAAAATCAGGGCTTTCAATGTAGCATGTGCATGTTCAACTATTGCCTGTCCTATGGGGTTATACGGAACACCTGTCATGTCAATTCCTGCATTGCTGTAAAAACACTTGTATACATTTTGAGCTGTGTAATCAGAGCCATTATTAGTTTTAATTTCTTTTGGCACCCCCATGTTTGCAAAACAACTCAACCAGTGACTTGGTATACACACAACCTTTTCCCCAGAGGCTGCAGTGGCATGTATCATCTCAGAAAATGAATCAACATAAACGGCAGATAAATTAGTTACAGTGGAGGCCGAGTTACATATTGCCATATTGATCTTACAGAAATATGTACAGTGTATGTGTTTGTAGCACAGACTACAAAGCACAACTAGCCAGCCTGTGATAAAAGAGGAATACAGGAGTATCAACTTGCAGTAATATGTACACTGTTGCTCCAGCTACTTCACCTAATATTAGTTTGGGTTTGGTAACCTGATATGGGGTAATTGTGCACACACTGGAGAGCTGTGGCTTCACTTTTTCAGATTATACTTCAATTCTCTGTTGGGTTCACGATATCTGCAATACTGTTCCAATACTGTTTCTTCTAGATCAGACACAGGTGTTTGTCAAAAATATCTGAAATACAAGAACTCGAGAATCTGATATCAGCAAAGGATGTAAAATAAGAGAAGTTGAGGTACAGAACCATATGGTATTCTCAGGGATTACTATATGAATCTTCACATACAGACTAATAGGTCGCAATCCCACCATGCAGTCTGTAGGTGTAAATGCTTCCATTTCCCCTGTAGTTTCTGTGTTTGTTGTGCTTTCATCAGTAAGCCAGGCATCTTCGTTGTGCTCTTCTGTTAACTTTTCATAAGGGAATGCCTCCTCCACAGGAGATAGAGGGAGATCTCCAAGGGGGTGAGTTTCCCTTAGTATAGGCATAAAAGTTTTACAATAATCTAAACATCCCCAAAAAAGTCTATAACTGTTTCAGTGCCGTTTGTACAGGAAATCTCTGGACTGTTTGCTATACCTTATTTAGTATTTCTCTAATTTGTCCATGCCAAAATAATCCCCAAAATTGTACAGCAGTATTAGAGCTCTGTATTTTCTTTGGATTAATTGTATTTTCTTTGGATTAATTGTCCAGCCTTGGTCTTGTAAACGGGCTGTCACTGATTCAGCAGCCCTTTCGATTTCTGATATTGAATCTGACATAATCAATAGATCATCAATATAATGGTAAACAGTAACAGTACCAGACCATAGTGCTACATCAACTGCTATCATTTGGTGGAAAATGGAGGAACTGTGTTTGTATCCCTTAGGTAATACCTGGGATGTATATTGCTTTTGTTGTCAGGTAAAGACAAACTGGTTTTGGCTTTTTGAAGCAATTATAGAAAAGATGGGATTAACAAGATCTATCACCACGTTCCAAGGCTGTAAATTTTTGCTGATTTTTTTTTTTCTCTAAGAATTACTGTGTGCAGTACCATAACTGCAAGGGGGAGGGGGAAGTAACTTTATTCAATTTTGTATAACTACGGTCATTCTCCAAGTGCCATCTGGTTTTTGGACAGGCCAAATGGAATTGTTAAAAGCAGTCACAGTTTCCCTAAAAATTCCTGATTCTTGAGGTACCTGAATGAGTTTGGGAAATTTTCTCTTCTGCCCCTGGAATACGATATTGATTTACAGTTACCACCTTGGTAGGCACAAGCAGCACAACCAGATCCCACTTTGGGAATCCGCACAGGACAGTTATAGATCAAATGGCAAATGCTGCCTGGGAAGTCCCAAAGAAAAAAGAAAAAAAGTGTGACCATTTAGAGTTTCAGTAATGCCACAGGGTCCCCATTATTTAATGATTTCCTAAAACATGTCTCTAAACCAGACCCTTTTCCCTGGACTTCTACCAGGGATGCCTCAGAACAGGAGGTTTTAGGGTGCTCAAGGTGAGTTAAGCTGCGACCGCTCAGCTTCACTGCGTGTGCGCAAGGAGAGGGGGTGAATAATCCAGGTACTCGGATTCTAATTCATCATCTTTACCTTTTGCACCCCAGCTTGTTTGTCTCAAGGGAGGTGCAGGATGTTACTTCTTTCTTATGCTCTTCTTATGAAATCTGTGCACCCATTTTGTTCCCAGGTGCTCACCTTTTCTTCAGGTGCCTTCAGTTTCTGCCTGGTCAGGGCTTATTGGCTCTCATCACCACTTCAAATTGTTCAGCTGGGCTCTGCTACCAATGCTCGTCTTCCGTGGTCCTGGGGGGAAAAATTTCTGATTTGCCAAGATCCCATCAGGGGTACCAGATGTCGTAGTGGCCAAGAAACACTCACAGAGATGGGTTCAATTCTTGGCGCTGCAGATACTTTATTGACAAAGCTTCCCCCTATTATACCCTTATTCCCTGATCATGCACAGTTTATTCTATGTTAATTGGGTAACAGTCTCAAAGCATGCACCTATGGTGTCATAAATTGAGACCACAATGGATCATAAGCCAATTATAATTTTATTAATTGTAGCAAGTAGAATAAGAGCAAAGACAGCGCTGGACGACAGGGGAGTCTGCGCTCCGCCAACTGCCGTACTGATTAGTTTAAACAGTCCTTTTTTATACATTTTGCATCCGTGGCCGTAAAGTAGGAGAACTGCTCTGCGCATGCTTCAGTTACTGTGAGGGGTCTTTTTTTCTGTCTTTCGGTGGTTGCTGAGTAAGAAGTTTTCCTTCTTTGTTTTATAATTGATCCCTCACTTAGATAGAGTTGTTTTTCTTCTCTTCGCCAGTCCCTTAGAACATCTTGTAGTCATCCTTGAGCAGTATCTCTCCTGTTTACACAAATGGTGTCTGGTATGTGAAGGCAATTGCAGTTATCTTATCTCACGAGTGAGTGATGTCCTGCAGCTGTTCGCATAAGCACTTTCCTTTCTTTTGTCGCTTAACCTTTACATTGGGCTTAACATAAATTTTAATAAACAATACCCTAATTCATAGTTTCTTACAATCCCCCCTTTTTCTTTTATCCCATTATTGTTTATTCACTGCAGGTAAACCTTTTCCCACAATTTCGACACTTATCATAACACTCACAATACAGTCCCTTACAGTTACAATCATAATTTTCACGTGGCATATCGCATTCACAACAGTCTTCGTCATCTTCATCTTCATTAGTAGGTATACTTTTATAATCTGTCTCAGCTCTCCGTAGTTAGAATGAGTAGTTTAGCTATGTCAAACCGCTCCTTAATAAAATGTAAAATATAGCATAATATGCATGGTTCAAATATAAGTCCCAGAATCAACATAATAAGCGGTCCTGCTAAGGCAAACAACAAAGTGGTTAGCCAGGGTGAAACGTTAAACCAATTTTTATACCATGATCTGCCCACCTCACGATCCTTTTTACGTTGATTTAACCTTTTCCGAAGTTTAGACATGGTGTTATTCTGATGTCTGAACAAACCCATTTAGTTCCTGGTGTCGGGATAGCCCATTTGTCATATCTGTGTTGTGGTTTCTTACATCCAGGAGGTCCCCAAGTGATGTCTATATATCTGTCTCCTGTTGTTTTCCAATCTGAAGCTATTGTCTCACAACCCCAATAACCACAATAATAATGTCCCGGGTAATTACAATAACTTTTTTCCAGGGTTTGAGGCTGGACATATGTACCATGCCTTGTATTGCGCTTGGGTGTAACCCAAATTTAAACAGTTTGTTGGATGACATCCCATTGCTTCAAAAGGTATTAGCGAAAATAAAGATACAGTAAAATTCCAATTTCCTTCCGAACTGCTTCGATTTTGTATAAGCTTACTTTCCTGTAAGTTATATAATTTCCAGAGCACTGGCTCATGGGGGTTCCCATTTGCTTGAGTTAGTATCAATAGCAAAACCACCAGTATACCAGGAAAAACGGTATTTGTCAATTTTACCAATTTAAGTATAATTTTACCAGTCCTAGGGAAGTTTGACCATGGTTGCTTTTGCGTCCCATTGTTTTGGTTCTTTTCTCCACAGTTTGTTCCTCCTCTGCCTCGCCCGTCGACTCGGTTGCTTCGAGCCACGGGGTGTACCATCTTCTCGGCAGCAAGGGAATTCTTCAGGAGACAGCTGTTTCAGGGCCTTTTACCTATTTACACAGGCTTTAATGGGACAAAGCAAGACACAGTTAGCACTTTTCTTTATAGTCAGGATTTCAACTACAAAGGGGATTGGTTCGTTGGAGTGGTTTCCCAACACTGTGTGCAAACTCCTATTGGAGGGTATCCACATTCACCATTTATCCTGGCATACCTTGCACCTAAAACAAGCAAATGGATACCAATTGCAATTTAAATCATTACACCTAATTCTTATATCTAGAGTATATATATATATATATATATTATTTACATCAGTATATTTTCTATATTCAATATGGTGTGGTTGTATGAGTTTAGCAATTCCCTTCAGCACACTTTGTACGCTTCCATATAATAGATAAACAAAGAAATAATTATTGCAAATATAAATGACAATACACTTTATACCAAAAGGTAACGCAGCAAAATAATCAAATAAAGTCTCTATCATTACGTTATCTTTTCAGGGTTATCTTGGTGTCACTTGGAGTACTGATTACTTTCCAGTGGGGTCTCGTTATTGGGCCTTTAATGCGATTGGCATGAGTCCATCCACGCTCAGCAGTCCAGACAGCCGTTTCTGTTGTAAGCAAAACAAGATAAGATCCCTCCCAGCTGGGTCTTAGAGTTTCTTCCTTCCACACTTTAATCAATATCCAATCTCCAGGCTTGACATTATGAATTTTTTTAAGTCCAACAGGGGTCGTTGCACAATCAGTCCCTGCTCCCAAAGCTTGTTACGGTGTTCTGCTAATTGCGAAACATAGTCATTAATCACACAATCTCGAATTAAAACATTAATGTGTTAAATGATCCACCATTACTAATAAATATTTGTAACGTCCAACCCTTAGGTAGTTCAGTAAAATCCACTTGTATGTTTGAGAAGGGTCTGTATGCTGGGGAATGTCCCCCAAGGGGTTTTTGTCTCATGTTATTTCGATTAACCTTTTGACAGGTCTCGCAGGCTGCTGTGTGCATAGTCAAAATCGTATTATAATTGCCTGCCACTCGTTTTGCTTCTGTATCGGCGGCATTATTTCCCCTGACTTGATAACTTGTACCTCGCTGGTGTCCCTTTATATGTACAACTGCTATTTTATTCGGCATTTTTAATGCCCCCAGAACTCGTCGAATCAATTCCGGGTGTATCAATTCTTTTCCCTGCGAGTTAACAAATCCTCTTTCCTCCCATATTTTTCCAAAAGTGTGTACTACTCCGAACGCATAGCGTGAGTCTGTATATATAGTTCCATCTTTTTCCTCCTTTTTACATTTCCCAGTGCTCTGTCTTCCCCGCTGAAGTGCGGCCGGGACGGCATTGCTGGGGGGTGGGGGGGAGAGTGGGCAGCAGCAACAATGATTTGTAAGCAGCTCGGCCAACCCCTGCTCACAGCATCTAACAGCTTTGATAGGTATGCCACCGGTTTCTTTTGTCCGGCCCATTCCTGAGTTAATACTCCGAATGCTGTTCCTTCATGTGTGTTAACAAATAAATGGAATGGCCGCTTTAAATCTGGTAGGTTTAAAACCGGTGTTTGGCTTAGTTCCCTTTTGTGCAAGAAAGTTTAGGAATCGAATGCTTTCTTTTCTTACATCTTCCTTATTATTCCCTGCTATAAGCAGATCATCTACATATTGTAACAGTACATTTCCCGTTTGTACCTGGTATTCTTTTAAGAGCTCTTCCAGGGCCTGTCCAAACAAATTAGGGGACTCAGTGAACCCTTAAGGGAGCACGGTACATCTTAATTGCTGTCTACGGCCTGTTTCTATGTCTTCCCATTCAAAGGCAAAATAATCACAGCATTCTTCTGCCAGTGGACAGGCCCAAAAGGCATCCTTTAAATCAATCACACTATACCAGGAGTTATGAGGTCCTAACTTGCTTAGCAATGTGTATGGATTTGCTACTACAGGGAACCGGGTGATAGTTCTTTTGTTTATTTCCCTTAAATCATGTACGAGCCGATATTTCCCATTAGGTTTCTTTACAGGCAGAATGGGGGTGTTAAAGGGTGACATACAAGGCTCTAAGATTCCTTGTGCTAATAACCGATCAATTTCTGGTTTTAATCCTCTCCGTCCTTCTAGGGATATGGGATATTGCTTTACCCTCACAGGTATGTGGGGTTCAGAAATTTGGACTTTAATCGGTGGGATTTCCAGTCTACTAATTGTGTCCGGAGAGTACCAGACATCAGGGCTGATTTGTTTTTTTATCCTCCACGGTCAAAGGATAAGCAGACACTGTTAGCTCTTGATTCTTTACTTTAATTTCTGATTGCAATTCAACAATTAAATCTCGTCCTAGCAGATTAAATTCTGCTTCAGGGACGAGCAAGAGTTCACCCATTCCGAATTTATTTTCAGTTTCAAATAATACATTTTTGATTTTGTTTACTTTAAATGGTTCTCCTTTTGCCCCAATCACTTGTACTTTTTCGGGGGAAATTTTACATCCCTCAGGTATTTGTTTAATAGTCGATTTTTTCAGCCCCAGTGTCTACTAAAAAGGTGAACTCTAGTTTATGGGGACCTATTTTTAATTTTATCAAGGGCTCATGATGACTCCGGTCCCCCAAAATATAGAGCCCCTGACTCTCCTATTCCGCTTTCAAAATTTCCTCATCCCTGATCCTTTCTCTACAATTCTTCTTTACATGTCCCTTTTTTCCACAGTAAAAACAACACCTCTGTTCCTTCTTTACTACTACATTCCCTTGTTTCGTTCCAGCAGCAGTTTGTCTTTTACGATCCTCTCTGACCGCTGCTACCATCATTTTCACTTGCCGCTTGCTGCTCTCCTCCTCTCGCCTTACATAGACTTTCCGGGCTTCCCTCAATAATTCATTCAACCCTCTCACTTGCCAGTCTTCTAACTTTTCAATCTTCTTTCTGATATCCCCCCATGATTTTGCTACAAACTGAGTTTTGAGGAGTGCTTGCCCTTCGTCAGGATTTACCCCGAGATACAGCTGAAGGGCTTTCCTCAGTCGTTCTAACCACTCAGTAGGGCTCTCATTTTTCTTTTGCATTTCATTAAATGCTTTATTGATATTCTGGCCACGGGGTACTGCTTTTCTAATTCCCTGAATTACTATAGTTTTCAGGTCCTGCATATGAGTTCTATGCACGGGATCATGATTATCCCAATTAGGTCTTTGGAGTGGCCATTTTAATATTTGCTTTAGGTCCCTGGGCATGTTGAGCATCCCACAATCTCATTCCTGCTCGTCTAATCATGTCTCTTTCCTCGTTAGTAAATAATTGACCAAGGATAGATTGCATTTCATCCCAAGTATAAAGGTTTGGTCCCAAAAGGAGGAGGGGGAGACTTTCGTTCCAACTCCGGTGGGGGAGTGGGTGCTCTGGGGACCTCTGGAGAGGCTGTGGGAGCAGGAGGGGAAATGTAAGGGGGGGTTAGAAGGGTTTCGTCTAACTCTTCCTTCTTTTTCTTTTGTTTAGCTTTTATTTCACTCAGCGGGTAAAGTCTAGTTCCCGGTCTTTTTAGCCACACTTCCGCATACTGACTTTCTTCCGGGTTAAGGGGTTTTTTATTATTAACCCAGAAATTTAATTGTTGTCTTATCCAATCTTCTTCTGGCCCGCAGACTAGCCAAAAGACATTTTCAGAAATCTTCTTCCCTCCCCATATCTTAGTACAGTATTCTATTATTTTCTGCTTATCTTTCCCTAGGGTTTCAGGGAAATATCTCCAATTGTCTAAGATATATGCCAGAGGGGTATTCTTAGGTACAGCAGGTACCCTTCCCATGGGTGTCGAAGGCTTGCTGCCCTTCGCCCCCATCTTCTGGATTATCCACAAACACACACTCACTTGCTCCCCTTGTTCCTGGCCCAGTCCCTCGCGGGAGATGGGAAACGCAGTACTTAAGGGTCCACACTCGCTTGGTTCAGTATATCGAACCTCTCATTTGTTATAATCCAGGATACCCAATCCCGCCCGAACGGATAACCCGCGAACCAATTTTCGCAATATACTTATAAATGGTGTCTGGTATGTGAAGGCAATTGCAGTTATCTTATCTCACATGAGTGATGTCCTGCAGCTGTTCGCATAAGTACTTTCCTTTCTTTTGTCGCTTAACCTTTACATTGAGCTTAACATAAATTTTAATAAACAATACCCTAATTCATAGTTTCTTACATATGGTAACATAATGATTGGCTAGCACAGTTCTTGCTGATTCTTTGGTATGCTTGCATCCTATTTTTATGCTTCAGTTCTTCAACTTATCACTTCTTTCTCAGAGCTGTTTATCTGTGTGCTTCAAGGGAAGAACTGTGCCTCAAGACTAAAGCTGCCTGCAGCCAAATCCTCTCCCACAAACTCTTTACTGGGCCTGCACTGCAGCTCCTTCCGCCTTTTACCAAGCAAAAGTAGCTCCTTGCAAAACCATGACACACATGAAGGAAAAGATGATTATTAGGGGAAGTCAATGTGAATTCACCAATGGGAACCCTGCTTGACCAACCAGTGGCTAGTGGGGTTCCACAGCAGTCCAGTTCTGGGGCCAGTCTTATTCAACATCTTCATCAATGACCTGGATGAGGGGACAGAAGGTACCCTCAGCAAGTTCACTGATGACACCAAACTGGGAGGACTGTCTGATTCACCAGAAGGCTGTGCTGCTGTTCAGTGAGATCTTGATAAGCTTGAGAGTTGGGTAGAGAGGAACCTTATGAAGTTCAACAAGGGCAAGTACAGCAGTACAGATTTGCGGTTGACCTGATGGAGAGCAGCTCTGCAGAGAGACTCCTGGTTGATAACAAACTAAATATGACCCAGCAATGTGCCCTGGTGGCCAAGAAGGCCAATGGCATCCTGGGATGCATCAAGAAGAGTATGGCGAGCAAGTCAAGGGAGGTTCTTCTCCCCCTCTACTCTGCCCTGGTGAGACCTCATCTGGAGTACTGTGTCCGGTTCTGGGCTCCTCAGCTCAAGAGAGACAGAGAACTTCCTGTCCACCAAGATGATCAGGGGACTGGAACATCTTTCATACGAGGAAAGGCTGCAGGAACTGGGGCTGTTTAGTCTAGAAAAGAGGAGACTGAGGGCGGATCTTACTAACATTTACAAATATCTAAAGGGTGGGTGTCAGGAGGTTGGGACATCCCTTTTTTCTATAGTAGCTAGCAACAGGACAACGGTTAATGGGATGAAGCTGGAACACAAAATGTTCCATTTAAATATAAATATAAATATAATATATTTTACTGTGAGGGTGACAGAGCAGTGGAACAGGCTGCCCAGAGGGGTTGTGGAGTCTCCTTCTTTGGAGGTTTTCAAGACCCGCCTGGACATGTTCCTATGCGACCTGATCTAGGTGGACCTACTTCTGCATGCGGGTTGGACTAGATGATCTCTAAAGGTCCCTTCCAACCCCTACCATTCTATGATTCTATGAAAAACAGAATTGTGGTAACATGATAATAGAATCATAGGATCACAGAATCTTAGAATGGTAGGGATTGGAAGGGACCTCTAAATGTCATCTAGTCTAACCGCTCCAAAAATAATGGAGGATGGCTCAGCAAAAACATCAGCAGATCCCTCAACACTTGTGGGTGCATCCAGTCAGGTTCCATAGATTTATGGGTGTTAAGCTTGCCCAACAGGTCTCTAACCTCATCCTCATCCACCAAGGGAAAGTCTTCCATTCTCCAGACCATCCTACTCTTCTCCAGGGACTGGATTTCCTGAGGGTTGGCCTTGGCAGTGAAGAGTAAGGCAAAGAAGGCATTCAGTAGTTCCACCTTCTCTGCATCCTCTGTCACCAGGACATCCTCTTTGTTCATCAGTGGGTTCACATTCTCCCTAATCTTTCTTTTGCTGCTGATCTATTTGAAAAAGCCCTTCTTTTTTACCTTTACTTCCTTTGCAAGTTTTAATTCCAAAACAGCTTTGGCCTTCCTGGTTGCACCACTGCATTCTCTGGTGATATGTGTATACTCTTCTAAAGCAAGTAGGCCTTACATAGATTTCTTTCTTCTTCTTCAGTATCTCCAGTAGTTCCATTTTTTTTATCCATATAGGCCTCCTGCATCCTTTTCCTGATTTTCTACTTGTGGGGAAACACCAATCTTGGGCTTGGAGGAAGTGGTGTCTGACGACTGACCATCTAGGATCCTGTCTCATGAGATTCTTCCAATCAGGTCTTTGAAGAGGCCAAAGACAACTTGCCTCAAGTCCAGGGTTGCAACCTGACTTGGAATCCCTCGTCTCCAAACAGAATCTTGAACTCCACCATCTCATGGTCACTGTAGCCAAGGCTGTCTCCAACCTTCACATCCCCAACCAGACCTTCTTTATGTTAGCAAAAGGTCTTACATCACACCTACCCTTGTTGGCTCCTCGACCACTTGGGACGGGAAGTTGTCATCAACATTCTTTAGGAACCACCTGGACTGCATATGCTTAGCTCTGTGGCTTTGCCAGCAAATGTCAGAGTGGTTGAAGTCCCCCATGAGGACCTGTGACATGGGTTTATGTGGAGTTGTTTATGGTAATGGCGAAGGGGCTGCAAATATGGCTCCTGTAATAAGTTGCTGTGGTGGTTTATCCAGGTGTCCACCAAGTCATAATATCACTCCCACTCTTAAACTGGACAGGAGAGAAGAGAGATATATAATGAGCAGTGTGTGTGTTGAGATAAGGACGGGGAGATTGTTTGGCAATCAGTGTCACAGGCAAAACAGACTCAACTTAAGGAGAAAAGGTTTGATTTATTAATAAACTATAAGAACAGGGAGATGAGAAATAAACTGAATTTTAAAACACCTCCTCCCACCCCTCCCTCTCCCCAGGACTCTCCTTCCCTCCTCCCCAGCAGTGCAGGGAATGGGGGATAGGAGTTGCAGTCAGTTCATTACAGATAGACTTTGCCGCTGCTTCTTCTCAGGGGGAGGCCTCCTCACACTTCCCACTGCTACAGTGTGCAGTCCCTCCCCACGGGAGACAGTCTTTCATGAACTTCTCCAATGTGAGTCCTTCCCATGGGCTACAGTTCATTACAAACTGCTCCAGCATGAGGCCTCCCACTGGGGCAGCTCCTCACACTCTGCCCCAACATGGGTAATTCATCAAGAGAACAGTCCTTCAGGTACCGACTGCTCCAGCATGAGTCCCTTACAGGATCACAAGTCCTGACAGCAAACCTGCTCTGGTGTGGGCTCCTCTCTTCCCACAGGCTCCCAGGTCCTGCCAGGAACTTGCTCCAACACGGGCTTCCCACAGAATCACAGCCTCCTGCAGGCATCCACCCACTCTGGCATGAGGTCCTTCACAGACTGCGAGTGGATCTCTCCTCCCCAGTGGTCTTCCATGGACTTCAGGGGGACAAGCTGCCTCACCATAGTCTTCATCACAGGTCACGGGGGAGTCTTTCTTTCAGGGCCTAAGCATCCTCCTCCCCCTCCTTCTCCACTGACCATGGTGTCTGTGGAGGTTTTCATATTCTCCCTCCCTGTTGCAGTTTAGCAACTGTGCAGAAACTTTTTCCTCTTCTCAATACTTTATTCACAGAGGCATTACCTCCATCACTAATTGGTCAGGCCTGGGTCAACTGCGGGGTCCATCTTAGAATTGACTGGCCCTAACCCTATCAGCTACAGAGGAAGCTTCTGTCAGAACTTTGTTTAAAGAAGCCACCCCTGTAGCTCCCCCTGCTACCAAAAACCTGGCCCAGGTAAAACCACTACAGTTGCTCAAAAATTTCCCCAGCCAGAGCCAGACCCACTTCTGGGCCTGAGCCTGTTGGACACCTCCATGATCACTTTTTGAAGAAGAAGCCAGAAGAGGAGAGTTCTTCCTGTTTTTCTTCTTGCTGCATTTTGCAGTTCTTGCTTTTTTTCTTTTTTTTTCCAGCTGGTGGTGGTGGAAGGAGTTGGAAGAGAGAGAAGCGACCATGCAGATCCCAAGGTCAGAGAAGGAAGAGAAGAGGAGGTGTGCTGGAGCGGAGACTCCCCTGCATTCTGTAGAGAGGAGTGGTGAAGCTAAGAGTTTTTGGCAGTTCTTAGAGGACCCCACGCCAGTGGTGGTGACTGTGTCCAGAAGAGGCTGTGAATTTGTGGGAGAGTGGCGTTGAAGCAGAAGGTGCCCAAAATGCTGCTGGCTGCAAAGGAGTCCCACACTGGAGGAGTTTGTGAGCAGAAGATCTAGCTATTGGGAAGAACTCATGCCAGAGAGATTTGTTAAGGACTGTATCCCATGGGAGGTACCTTGCGTCGGAGCAGGGGAAGAATGTGAGGAGTCCTCTTCCTTTGCCTCCTCTGAGAAGACAGAAACATCAGAGACCATCTGTGAGGGACTGACCACATCCCCCTTTTCCTGCCCTGTTGAGCGGGGAGGAGACAGATATCAGGAGCAGTGAGCTGAGCCCGGGAAGAAGGGAGGGGTGGGGGAAGGAGATCTTAAAGCGCTGGTTGTATTTTTTCTCATCATCCTGCTCTGTTTTTTTCTTTCTATCTGTTCTGTTTCTAGTAGGTAGTAGAATAAACTGATTTTACTTTCCTCTCTAAATCAGGTAGTTGAGTCTGTTTTGCTTGGAACTGTAAATGGCAGTGAGCCCTCCCTGCCCTTGTCTCAAACCACAAAGTCCTTGGTTATCTTTTTTTCCTCCCATCTCGCTGGGGCCTCTGCCATCCTAAGGAGGGTGGGGGTGAATGGGAGGTAGTGAGCAAGAGACTGTGGTGCTTTGTTGCTGGCTAGGCCTAAACCACGACAACCAGGGATTGTGATCTTGAGCCAGCTCTCAGCTGTTTGTAGAAGGCCTCATTCACTTCCTGATCAGATGGCCTGTAGTAAACTCCCACATTAGTATCACCCACACTACCCTTCCCCTTAATTCTCACCCTGCCCCTCATCCCCACCCAGGCAAAGCTCCATGCACTCTAATTGCTCTCTCACATAGAGAGCACCTCCACCCCCTTGCCGTGTTAGCCTGTCTTTCCTAAAAAACACATAGCCATTCATGACTGCTCCAGTCATGGGAGCTGTCCCACCAAGTCTTAGTAATAGCAATGAGATCGTGGTCCTGCATCCGCACTCAAATCTCCAGTTCCTCCTGTTTATTTCCCAGGTTGCGTGCATTGGTGTACAGGCAATGCAGGGGCTTACTTGAGCTGACAGATTTTCCTGGTTGAGTGCAAGAGGATCCTCTCTCATTTGACGCTCCTTCAGGGTGGACAGCCTTCTGCTTCTCATCCCGGTGTGGGGCTGAGGAGCACTCATTGCATTTCCTGCTCTGACCCATTTCTCTATTGGATAGAATGGCACATACTTTGCCATTTCTTCTCCTATCCCCTGAGTCCTTCAATTGAAAACCCTCTTAATCAAGTTGGCCAGCCTGTTCCCAAAGATACCAGTGCCCTTGTGAGACAGATGTATTCTATCCTACCCTATCAAATTACAGTCAGTAAAGAAGGTCCCGTTGTCATAAAAACTGAAACCTCGTTGGCACCAACCCCTAAGCTAAGAGTTAACTTTCATGATTTTTCTGTTATTGGCTGCCCCCTTTCCCCTGGTGGGCAGGATGGACAAAAAGATAACTTGAGTCCCCCTACCCTTCACTTGCTTCCCCAAGGTTTTATAATCCTCCTTGTTTGTGGTAATGTCATGTCTTGTTACATCATTCATACCCACATGGAGAGGAGTAGGGGATAGTAGCCCACATCCCTGACGAGCCGTGGCACTCTCTCAGCCATGTGTCAGATCTTGACTCCTGGCAGGCAGCACACCTCTTGTGATTCCTTGTCTGATCAACAGATGGGTCTCTTGGTGTCTTTTAGCAGTGAGTCACCTACAACGAGCATCTGTTGCTTCTTTTTATGGTGCCTGTTGCCTGTTGCCAGTGGAGTGGTTGGTGGTAGATTGGTCACTGAGATTTCCCCACCTGGACCTTGGTCATCGATGTCCTTCATTGTTATTGCTTCAAATTTGTTTTTGATTGGGACACTAGAGGGAGGACTGTAAAGTGGAGCCCTGATTTTTTGTGTCACCAGGGTCCAAGGTTTCATTTTCAGTGGAGGCATGCTTTTGGAACCATTTGACAATCTATAGCTCTGTTCCTCTATTACTTCAGAGCCTACTAATAGTTTCTTGCAGCTCCTTCACCTGATGCTGCAGCTCTTGGACTTGATGGCACCTATCATATATACTTACCTTATATGGAATAATTACTGAAGTGGCTTGGAAATTAAAACTTACATTAAAAATATAGCATTGTTCACAAATTAAGGAAAGGTATAAAACTGAAAAAGCTTTCAGGGTGGAATACAGCTGCAGCTGGTATGTGAGGAATCCACTACACAGCAGTTCCTTGCAAAATACCACAGAGCGGAGACTCTGCAGCCTGACTCTGTGATGATATATGGGAACAAGATGGTCCTCTAGAACTGATAAGCAGCACATTTGGTACCCTGAGCCAACAGTCTGTCAAATCTTGATGTAATGCTGTCCTTTGTGTGAACTTTGGTCATTATAATGCCAAAGCACACCTCCATCCCGAAGACTACCTGCCTCCAAGGTGTAACCACTCCTCCTTTAGTCTGCATCCTGATTTTTTTGTAAACTATACCTTTAAATGCAAGGCGAGAAAATTTTACACCAATTGTAATAAAGGTATTTATGACTAAAGTCACTCAAACTCCACCTTGAAGGTAAAAAAAAAACCAAAAAACAAGTATAGAAATGGATAAAGAAAGGGGGGATATGGGGCAAGACACCATCATGAACAAGTCAAGGGAAACTACACTTCAGACTACCTCTGACTCCTGGGATCAGTTGACTGGCTGAGCCTTTCTTTCCCCTCCTCCCCCTTGGGACACCTTGGGTAAGACTTGGACTAAGCGCTTCTTCAGGAAACTTAGAAATCTCTCTAGAGAGTTAATCTTTAACATTTATGGCCAGACTGTATTGCCTATAACTTTGTCATGCATTTTATACTTAATACTTTTATTTGCACATGCTTTTTTTGCAGACAGTTACTATCATCAGCAATCTATAAGAATCTGTATATCTGTTGCACGAATAAAACTGCAGTAAGTAGCTAGTCATCATGGTTTCTCATTAAACATGACCAAACCCTAGAGTGTGGCCGTGCTAGTTCATGAGCACAATTAGACTGAAAGTGCAGCCCACTATAAGTGTATCCAGAAATGTGATAGTTCACAGAAGGTAAACACGACTGGACTGATGGTGGCAAATTGGGCATCACTAAGAATTTAAACCTAGCTACACCTAACCTCCCACCTCAATGAGGAGAGTTAGAATGCAAGGGGGTTTATTTCCTGACAAACCATTCTATCTCCTTAATGTGACACCTTAGTAGGAGATGTACCTGAACATCCCCTGCAGTCTGCCTGTACTGAAACATCCTTGCTACCCAGCTCCATCTGGGTAGATTCATCAGTCTTCTGCAGGGCATTCTTTTTCTAAGCCCTGTCTTTAGCTCGCAGGTGAGTGCTCACCATCTTGTCAGATTGAGACCAGAGCACTTGCCTGGATTATGGCTCTCTGTGTGGGTAGCAGACTGTTTCCTGCTCTCCCTTCCTGTGCAAACTGCTGCACCATGCCTCCTGGGGGCCATTTAAATCTCCTGAGGTCATCTGGGCTCCACCTCCCTGTAGAACTGTCCCCTCTTGATAGTTGCCAGCTCCTGGTGGATCTCCTCACTGCTCCTTCACTTTCCCTGCCCGGGAAACCCCTTGCTCTCTCTGATCCGCTGCTCAGTCGCAAAAACGGAGCATCACCACTGCCACATGTCTCGCCAAATGAACCCCAGAAAGAACTGAATCAGATAATGAGTCTCATTTTTGAAATAGCCTCATAAACTCCTAGGCAAAGAAACATGACAGTGAGTGCGTATGTCACATCTCCTGTCATTCACAAGCCTTTGGAAAGATTGAAAGATATAATGAACTGTTAAAGCCTATGTTTAGTGCACTGGGCAACGGGATACAAATTTTCAAATGTCACTTGTCTGGTGTGATTCAAAGCTGGAGCTTCCAAACCTTCTTGCTTTCTAACGTTTCTCACTAAGAGTGGGAAGTTAGGTGCAGCTGGGTAAGGATTCCAAAATAAAGACTCAATAACAACTGAGTTGTTATTAAGCAGGTATTCTTTAATGCAGTGCTGGATGCACGGGGGATCCTTCCACCAAACATACATGCCACAAGACAAATGTACACTCATTTTATACATTAAAGCATGAATATCCAATGCCTTTTGCAGGATTATTTATCATAAACATACCTGTTCCAGGAAATAATTGCTGAATTCTACAATTCATTAACTCCTCATGTGGTCAGTGGTCATTTCATACTCTTCATCACTTATCCTCTAGATGAGCTTCTCTTGCAGGCAGGTCTTGGTACATGTATATTACTGATTTGCTTAAGTGATTTATTATCACTTGTTTGGACACTCTGCTAACTCAGTTAAAGTACATCTGCTGGTCTTATCTTGGGCATTCTCTTTCTAGACAATTGTTCTGGTTTAGCAAGGAGCAGCTTTTGGCTTAGTAACAGGGGGAGTGGGTTGCAGTGAAGACCCGGTAAAGAGTTTGCGGACTCTACCCCGACTCCTGGGTTCACATCCACCTCCGGCCCGGCTGGGCCAATCTGGTGCCTCTGTGATCACTATTTAGGGGACGGGAATTTGAAATGCGAGGCGGGAGGTGTAAGAGTGATACAAGATGGAGGCGACCACACGGACCCTTCAGCCAAAGAGGAAGGAAGGAGAAGCAATAGACCAGAGACTCCTCTGCAAGCCATGGAGAGAATGCGGCTGTGCCCCTGCAACCTATGGAGATCCATGGCAGGACCGAGAGTTACCAGCAGCTCCATGTGAGTGAGCCCGGACGGGCGAGGGACTGTGTGGAGAGACGGCCATGGCCCAGGCCGTGTTGGAGAGCCTGCGGGCCACAGAGCAGCCCCACACGAGAGGCAAAGAGGAGCTGCAGCCTTTGGAATAAGTGCGCATCAGAGCAGCCCATGCAGGTCTGCCATGCGTGTGAGTTACCCCACGGACTTGCAGGGAGGACTGGTGTGGAGTTCACCCGTCCTGAGGAGGGACAAACGACAGAAGCTATCGGGAACAGACTAACTGAAACCCCCACTGCCTGCCCCCCCGAACCATTCAGGGGGGGACAGGGTAAAAACCCCGGGATCAGGGCTCTGAGCCTGGGAAGAGGGGAGGTGTGGCAAGAAGGTGTTCTTAAAAAGGCTGGTTGGACTCTTCATTGATGTATTGCTCTGTGTTGTTTCATTTTGGTTATGTTTTGGGTTTTTGGGGGTATGTTTTAGTTGATGTTGCATTAAATTATTTTTCTGTTTTCTTCCCCAAACCGAGTAGCCTGGTCTGTTTTGTCCTGAACCTTAAGCGGCAATTAAGCTCTCCCTGCCCTTGAGCAATTCTCAGCCTCTTCGGTACTCGAGGCTAATCGTGGTCTTTGTTCCCTGATGGGCCTAAACCACAACAACAATGCTTTGTCTGACAGAGTCATAATGTTACAGATACATGATTATTTTTGTTATTAACTTAACATCACAATAACTAGTTAAGCACTTGTTAAGCACTTGGTAATAGTTTAATCAATTAGCTAAGCACTTGTGAATAGCTCAATCATCTAATGATTAAGTAAGTATTCATTTGAAACACATAAGGACCAAACTACAAGAGTTACATACCACATCTGATAAGGACCTGTTAAGACAAGACCCTGGGACCTGTTCAGACAAGAACTTGGTATATGCATTTGTTAGGTTACCTTAGCTGTTACTAAAACAAAGAGACTGATATCTTTTTTTAACCAATCACTATGATATTGGAAATTTTATAATAGTTAGGAACCAATCAAGGTAAAGGGCAAAATTAAGAGATGGACGTTTTATGCATGCTTGTGTTGGCAAATGTGATTCTTTTGTTTGAGGTGTATATGGAAATGTTTAGCTATTTCACAGAAACATTGCTTAAGTACCCACATGTCAAAATATATAATACTTTGTATTGATTTGTAATCAATTGCTATTTTTGTTCTGTATCTGGTGTAAAATCTACCTCAACTCTAACAACTCTATATTTATAAGCAATAAATAGAAATACAATAACTGAAACAGATATTAAACTCTTCACTCTGGGGAAGTCAAATAGAAATTTACTGTAGGGAAGCAAATTCACTAATTGAACTGCCTAACAAATTGGATACCTAGCACATGCTTTCTTTTTCATTTTCATTTATCATCAAAATATCTGTATTGCCAAACAAAGGTATTTCTTGTGATATTCAGGGCCTCTTTTCAGAGAAAAACAAAACAGTGTGAATCTTTGAGTAGAAATTTAGTGTTACAGTCTTTGACTTGGATGCTACATAACGTATTAGGTTTACATGACAAAGTTTGGTAGTTGGGTGTGTGTGTATGCATGTATGTGTGTGTGCAAGAGTGGCTTCTGTGAGAAGATGCTGCCTCCATGTTGGACAGAGCCAGTTCCAACCAACTCCAAAGACGGGCTAACCACTAGCCAAAGCTGAGCCAAACAGCGATGCTGGTGGCACCTCTATGATAAGTTATTTAAGGAAGGGAAGAGTAACAAATGCTGCACAGTAGCTGTCAGAGAGAAGAGTGAGAAAAATGTGAGAGAAAATGATCATGCAGATACCAAGGCTAGTGAAGAAGGAGGAGATACTCTAGGTGCTGGAGTAAAGATTCCACTGTAGCTTGTGGAGAAGACCATTGTGAAGCAGGTTGTCCCTCTCCAGCCCATGGAGGACCACAGTGGAACAGATATCCATCCTACAGCCCATGGAGGACCCCAAACAGCAGCAGGTGGATATGTCCTGAAGGAAGCTGCAGCCCATGGTGAGCCCACGCTGCCAGAGGCTCCTGGCAGGAACTGTGGCTCATGCAGATGAGCATATAGGAGGAGGTTTTCTGTCAGGAAATGCAGCCCAGGGGACCAATGCTGTGAGTAACTGTGAGCATTTGCTTTTAACAGCAACTACTGGAGTTGTAGATATTCATTCATGTGGGAGATGTATGGTTATTGTAGCCATGATGTGTTACATGATTCTGAACAGTCATTCTTAGCATTTGCTTCACCAGTATGAGGGCTAAGAAGGGCACTCTCTTTTATCTTTGAGTATTGTGTACAATTATTTATTTCTTGACCATAGTTCCAATATGCTCTCCAGTTATTTGGACTTTCATTTCCTGTTATTGCTTTAGCTTAAACTTTGTTTTATTTGGACACTATATTTATCCCAGACTAGATTTTATCATAAAATATGGTAGGATTATTTCAGCTAGATGGTGTCATGGTTTTGTGTGGAGCCATTTCTGGTAATGGAAAAGGGACTGTAAAAATGATTCTTGTAAGAAGTTGCTCAAAACTCTCCCCAGCTCTGAGTCAGACCCACTTCTGGGGCTGAGCCAATTAGGTGCTTCCATGATCACTTTTTAAGAAGAAGCTGGAAGAGGAGGGTTCTTCCTATTCCTTCTTCCTGTTCCTTCTTGTTCTGTTCTTTTCTTCTTTTCAAGCTGGTGGTCGTGCAAGGAGTTGGAAGAGAGAGAGAAGTGAGTCAGTGAGGGAAGAGAGGAGGTGTGCTGGAGCAGAGATCCCCCTATATCATGTGGAGAGGATTGGTGAAGCAAACATTTGTTTGCACTTCGTAAAAGACCCAGTACCAGGGGCAGTGACTATGCCCAGAGGAGGCCATGTCCCATGGGAGGGGCCCCGTATTCACAGAAGCCATAGCTGTTGGGAAGAACCCATGCCAGAGTTCGTTAAGGACTGTGTCCTGTGGGAGGGACCCCGTATTGGAGCAGGGGAAGAATGTGAGGAGTTGTCCTCCTCAGAAGAAAGAAGGGAAAGAGACCATCTGTGAAAGACTGACCACATATCATGGTACTTAGTCAACACAATTACCTTTAAAAGGACCAAGAAAACAAATTCCATTAGGAATGGTGACCTTATGTTCTTTATGGAGAAAGTGATTCATAACTTCCAAATTATGGGGAAGAATTAAGAGGTCTACTTCAGATTCATGGCAACATCCATCAACTGAAACAACAGTAGAGTGGATATTAGAATCTACATTTAGTCCTCAAATAATGTCCTTTAGGAAACGTGTTTGGTTACATAATCTGACAGCACAAATTGAAGGATCAGCAAATGCTACAAAAATTGATCTACATGACCATTTACAAAGTACCTCAAGAATGACCCTTCAAAATCATCTGGCGTTAGATTTGTTACTTTTACATGAACATGGAGCTTGTGAACACTTGAAATTAAATGATGACAAATGTTATATCTATATTTCAAATGTAACAGAAAATTTAGAAAAACAACTTGATATCATGGATGTATCAAGAAGAGTGTGGTCAGCAGATCAAGGGAGATTCCTCTCCCCCTCTACTCTGCCCTGGTGAGGCCTCATCTAGAGTACTGTGTCCAGTACTGTTGGAGAAGAGCACCAGTGGAGAAATGACAGACACCAATATGGTTAGGTCATAACTCAAATTTTACTAACAAGCATCAGACTTTTATAATCAGCAGCAAAGCTGGCATGTTTACACTACTTCTAATTGGTCCTTTCTCTAAAAGCCAGCTGCACTTTCTGCGATAAGCCTTGCGGTTTCACATACTGCTTCAGCCTCCACCTTGCTCGAGCTTGTTATCATGTAGGCATTCTTTCTTCTTCTTTTCTCACAGTTGAGAGCTGCTCAAGGACAATTCGCACATTAGTTCTCAAAGCATGGGCTGTTCACTGTTACCATGCCTCTATCGGATAGAAATTCCTCCACATTGGGCTCCTCAGCTCAAGAGGGGCAGAGAACTTCTGGAGAGAGTCCAGCACAAGGCCACCAAGATGATCAGGAGACTGGAACATCTTTCATACAAGGAAAGGCTGCGGGAACTGGGGCTGTTTAGTCTAGAAAAGAGGAGATTGATTGGAGATCTTATTAACATTTACAAATATCTAAATGGTGGTGTAGTGGTTTTGCCTGGGCCAGGTTTTTCGGTAGCAGAGAGGCTAAAGGGGTGGCTTCTTTAAATGAAAAGAGTTGCCAGAAGCTTCCTCTGTAGCTGATAGGGTTAGGGCCAGTCAATTTTAGGTTGGACCCTGCACCTGATGCAGGCCTAGCCAATTAGTGATGGAGGGAACGCCTCTGTGAATAACATATTTGAGAAGGAGAAGAAGTTGTTGCGCAGTTGCAAAACTGCAGCAGCAACAGGGAGGGAGAATGTGAAAACATCACTGCAGACACCAAGGTCAGTGGAGAAAGAGGGAGAGGAAGATGCTTAGACACTGAAAAGGCTCCTCTGTGATATGTGGTGAGGATCATGGTGAAGCAGGTTGTCCCTCTGCAGTCCTTGGAGGACCACCGGGAAGCAGAGACCCACTCGCAGCCTGTGGAGGACCCCACGTCAGAGCAGATGGATGCCTGAAGGAGGCCGGGACTCCGTAAGAAGTTCATTCTGGAGCAAGTTCCTGGCAGGACCTAGGAGTTTGTGGGGGAGGTGCCCATGCCGAAGTAGGTTTGCTGTCAGGACTTGTGATCCCATGAGGGACTCAGACTGGAGCTGTCAGTCCCTGAAGGACTGTTCTCGCGATGGATGACCCACACTGGGGCAGTGTGTGAGGAGCTACCTCCGTGGGAGGCCCCATGCTGGAGCAGTTTGTGAGGAGCTGCAGCCCATGGGAAGGACTCACACTGGAGAAGTTCGTGAGGGACTGTCACCTGTGGGGAGGGACTGCACACTGTAGCAGTGGGAAGTCTGAGGAGGCCTCTCCCTGAGAAGAAGCAGCAGCAAAGTCCATCTGTAATGAACTGACCGCAGCCCCGTCCCCCATCCTCTGCACTGCTGAGGGGGGAGGAAAGGGAGTCCCCGGAAGAGGAGGGGTATGGGGAGTTTTTTTTAAGACAGTTTTATTTCTCATCTCCCTGCTCTTATTGTTTCTTTAATAAATCAAACCTTTTTCTCCCTAAGTTGAGTCTGTTTTGCCCGTGACGCTAATTGCTGAGTGATCTCTCCATCCTTAACTCACAAGCCGTTTGTTATATTTCTCTCTCTCTCCTGTCCAGTTTAGGAGGGGGAGTGATTTTATGACTTGGTGGACATCAGGCTAATCCACCACAGGTGGGTGTGAGGAGGTTGGGACATCCCTTTTTTCTATTGTAGCTAGCAACAGGACAAGGGGTAATGGGATGAAGCTGGAACACAAAAAGTTCCATTGAAATATAAGAAAAAAACTATTTCACTGTGAGGGTGACGGAGCCGTGGAACAGGCTGCCCAGAGGGGTTGTGGAGTCTTCTTCCTTGGAGGTCTTCAAGACCCACCTGGACGTGTTCCTATGCAATCTGATCTAGGTGAACCTGCTTCTGCAGGGGGGTTAGACTAGATGATCTCTGGAGGTCCCTTCCAACCTTACCATTCTATGATTCTATGATTCATCCAAGGAGTAGCTAAATCAAGTTGTGATTTGAGAGAGAGAATGGGAATCGGATAGCTCAATAAAGTTTTATGTGGTTTTGGTTTCTCCCTGACAGGATGGATACAAAGCCTATCACAACATTTTATTATCTTTTAAATAATTATAATAATAATTTGTACCATGTTGGGATGCTTAAAAATCCTAATTATTAGATAAATATCTCAGTCACAAATATTGGTTGTGCAGAGTGGATTTGAAATTTATAGAAACATGGGAGTTCAATAAGTCTCAAATTTGAGATATCATGACTTGGTGGACACCTGACTAAACCACCACACTATCAAATAGCAGCTTAGAATGAATGATCTTCAAGACCCGCCTGGACATGTTCCTATGCGACCTGATCTAGGTGGACCTGCTTCTGCAGGAGGGTTGGACTAGATGATCTCTAAAGGTCCCTTCCAACCCCTACCATTCTATGATTCTATGATTCCATGATCAGTACTTGAGTTAGTAAATCAAAACTAACTGCTTAGGTCTGCCAAAATGAGAATAGGCAAAAGATAATCCCAGCAGGAGGTGATCATGACCACTGACTCATGGACCACCAACTCCAAATATGCCATCTACTTAAAAGGTGAAGGTGGAGAAAGCAGACTAGACATGTGTACTAACTTACATCCTAGATGAAGACATTTTAACCAATCGTATAGTAGAATAACAATACATATGTATTCAGGCGTTGAATATATTAATGCTTTGTGTACAAATATTCATTGTCTTGGGACCTTGGGTGTGGTGTCTTGGGCACCAGTACATGTGCATTCACCTAATAAGGAACTCCAATCCCAGCCGCTCACTGCGGGGGCAGACAACGACCATCTGTTCTGTGGACAAGGTATGTGAAAAGAACCGTGGTCAGGGTGATCGGTAAGTCGGTAAGTCCCGCAGAGACGTCTGGCACACAATAGAATTTCCCGGATAGGTACAGGTAAAGATTAGCCCTAGGGAAGGATCCTGGCATTTGGGGAGGGAGTTATTGATCACAACGGATGGCAGCTTAATAACTCAGTGGCTCCAAATGAATGAACCTGGGTGTTTGGGGAGGGAGTTAGCCGTAAGGGTTGAATAACTCAGTGGCTCCAAAAGGAATAAACCTAAGTGTTTGGGGAGGGGGTTATTAGCCATAAGGTGATTCAGTAACTCGGTGGCCCTAAAAGGATGGATGTATGGCAACTTAGCTTATTTTGCAGCTGCTGGAGGGATAACAACCGGTATAAGAATATTTTTATTATTGTGTTGGAGGTGCTCGGGTTTATTTTGTCTATAGTCAAAACTGTGATGAGTGTGTATTGAATGTTTGAATGAATGAGACGTAGTCTGACTGCGAAGTGAGTGTGGAGTTTTTATCCGTGGTTTCGTATCTCCGCGAGGAGACTGGCCAGAGATGGATGAAGCATGTGAAGTAACTGTAGTGTTTGTTAACTTGTCTACATATTTTAATGCGAATCAAGGGGGTCAAGAAATATATTTTAATAGCACTATTTTACTCGATCAAGGTACAGAACAAGAATATGGAACGAGAACAAGAAATTTGCTGGTGGTTTCAACTTCCTGGCATTGGGGGGCAGGGGGGAGGTGACTGGGGAGGGGTAGTGTCTGCCTAGCATAGCTTGTGGGGTAGAGGGGGAGGAGAAAAAGACATCGGGATCAAGGCTCTGAGCCCGGGAAGAGGGAAGGAGTGGGGAGAAGGTGGTCTTAAAGGGCTGGTTGTGCTCTTCATCATTGTACCACTCTGTATTGTTTTGTGTTTGTTATGTTTTGGGGTTTTATGTTTTATTTTTAGCTGGTGATGGATTAAATTATTTTCTATTTTCTTCCCCAAGCCTTGTCAGTTTTTCCTGGGACCATAAGAGACAATTAAGCCCTCCCTGCCCTTTGGCAATTCTCAAATCTTGGTACTTGAGTCTAATCGTGGTCTTTTGGCCCTTGATGGGCCTAAACCAAGACATTTGGTGCCCAGTGTGGGGCTGGAGGTACTGGAGATCGGAATTTGAGATAAGGATAGTTAATTGGGAGTGGTAATGAACAAAACAGACCACTGAGTGGGGTTACATTGTGTCTAGGGGTGGATTCTATAGGAGTTGTCCTTCTGCTGTTGATGTTGAATATATGTATTGTATTTATGCATTATGTATATGTCCTCCATTTGTTTTCACTGGGAAGTGTTTGATTCTGTTTGACCTAAGTTATTGTGAGGTGGTTTTTGAAGATGGTTCAGATTTCATAGAATCATCATCATCATAGAATGGTAGGGTGGGAAGAGACCTTTAGAGATCATCTAGTCCAACTCCCCTGCTGAAGCAGGTCCACCTAGATCAGGTCACACAGGAATGTGTCCAGGCAGGTTTCGAAGACCTTCAAGGAAGGAGACTCTACAACCTCCCTGAGCAGCCTGTTCCAGGGCTCAGTCACCCTCATAGTGAAATACTTTTTCCTTATGTTTAAGTGGAACTTTTTGTGTTCCAGCTTCTTTCCATTACCCTTTATGCTGTCACTAGATATAATGGAAAAAAGTGATGCCCCAATCTCCTGACATCCGACATTTATATACTTATAAATACTAATGAGTTCCCCCCTCAGTCTCCTCTTATCTAGACTAAATAGCCCCAGTTCCCACAGCCTTTCCTCATAAGAAAGATGTTCCAGTTCCTTGATCATCTAGGTGGCTCTGTGCTGGACTCTCTCCAGAAGTTCCCTGTCCCTCTTGATCTGGGGAGCCCAAAACTGGACACAGTACTCCAGATGAGGGAGACGTCACCAGGGCAGAGTAGAGGGCAGGTCCAACAGGTCAAGGGAGGTGATTCTCCTCTACTCCACTCTGATGAGATCTCACCTGGAGTACTGTATCCAGTTCTGGATTCCCCAGGACAAGGAAGACACGGATCTGTTAGAGTGGGTCCAGAGTGAGGGGGGCACAAAAATGATCAGAGGGCTGGAGCAGCTTTCCTATGAGAAAAGACTGAAAGAGTTAGGGTAGTTCAACTTGGAGAAGGGAAGACTCCGAGGACACCTGATTGCAGTCTTTCAGTACTTAAAGGGGGCTTATAAGAAAGATGAGGACAGACTTTCTAGCAGGGCCTGTTGCAATAGCACAAAAGGTAATGGTTTTAAACTAAAAGAGGATAGATTTAGACTAGATATAATGAAGATTTTTTTTTACATTGAGAGTGGAGAAACACTGGAATAGGTTGCCCAGAGATGTAGTAGATGCCCCATCCCTAGAAACATCCAAGGTCAGGTTGGACAGGGCTTTGAGTGACCTGATCTAGTTGAAAATGTCCCTGCTCATTGTAGGTGGGTTGGACTAGATGATTGTCGTGGCTTGGTCCAGCTAGCACAACAGCACCACGACAGTCTCTCGCTCGGTGCCCCCATTCACCCCCATCCTCATTAGGATGGCAGAGGCCCCAGTGAAATGGGAGTAAAAAGATAAGCAAGATTGTTGAGGATTAAGACAAGGGCAGGGAGGGCTCACTGCCAATTACGGTTCTGGGCAAAACAGACTCCAGTACTTGACTGAGAGAGGAAAGTAGGAAAGTTTATTCTACAAGAAACAAAATGGAATAAAAGCAAAAAGGGAGTAGGATGATGAGAAAACTACAACCAGCACTTTAAGATCTCCCTCCCCCATCCCTCCTTTTTTCCTGGGCCCAGCTCACTGCTCCTGATATCTCTACCTCCTCCCCCCTCAACGTCTCAGGGGGGCAGGGAATGGAGGATGTGGTCAGTCTCTCACAGATGGTCCCTGTGGCTTCTGTCTTCTCAGATGAGGATGACTCCTTGCATTCTTCCCCTTCTCCAACCCTGTCCAACACGGGGTTCCTCCCTCAGGACACAGTCCTTAACGAACCTCTCTGGTGTGGATTGTTCCCATCAGCTTTGGCTTCTGCTGACACAGGATCCCTCCCACAGGACACAATCCTTAGTGAATATCTCTGGCATGGATTCTTCTCCACGGTTGCAGTTTCTGCAGTTATAGGGTCCCTCCCTTGGGACAAGTCTTCTTCTGGGCATGAGTTTGATGAGCTGCTTTGTCGTGGGTTCCTTCCCACTGGGGAGAGTTGCGAGAAACTACTTACAGAAGCCATCTTTACAGCCCCTTCCCCCTTACCAGAAAAGGCTGTCATGTCAAACCATGACAATGATCTGTAAAAGTTCCTTACAATCCAAGCCATTCTATGATTCTTTGATTATGGCACAACCTAGACTATGTCTCTTAATTCTACACTACATTCTACACTCTAGGATACTGTATTCCTTTCAGTTTGGAAGTAAATTGTTTAAATTTCATTAACTCCTTTCATATACAACACAACTTAAAACCATTCTCTACTTGTCATTCTATGGAGATGAGTTTTTGAAGACTGATACCACATTTGCAATATGTTTTACAAATTTAAAGAAATCATAGAATGGTAGGGTTGGAAAATAAAAACTTCTTTTAAATAGCACAGCTGCCCAAAATAACATCTCTGATTGCTTCATTATGTCACTGAAAGTCAGTAGCAGAATGTTATCATTGCTAGATTTTGCATCTGACTCTTTGATTTATTTGACAGATATACAATATCAAAATTACCTAGGCATATTATTAGTGTCTATTTAGATTTTGGTGTAGGGGAACATAATATTTTTAATAGAACAGCGCTCAGTTATTTCTCTGGAACTGCTTTTTTTCAGGTGATGCTACTTGTTTTGTGTTGATTCTGTGTAGTTTCAGTAAAGCACTCCTCAGGTTTCTTCCACAGAAAGAAAGATGATTTGGGAAGCCAAAATTTTCTTTTTTGCAAGTTTATTAATATAGTACTCATGAATCAGAACTAGAAGCAATTGAGAGTTAAAAGCAAAGTCAGTGAACTACAAAAAAATCAACAAAATGAAAGACACTTTTAGCACTTTAATTCAATAAACAAGTCAGTGAAATACAAATCCCCCTTTTTATTATCATTTTTCCCTCTTTCATGTCCTGTGTAAAAGCAATATGAAAAAAAAGAGCTATCTATATATGCATCTTTATAACATTACGTAGAGGTAAAATGTCCAGTTATGGTGGGTTAGCATTGACTAACAGCCAAACTCCCACATAGAATCATGGAATCATAGAATGTTAGGGGTTGGAAGGGACCTTTAGAGAGCATCTAGTCCAACTCCCCTGCAGAAGCAGGTTCACCTAGATCAGGTTGCACAGGAACATGTCCAGGTGGGTCTTGAAGACCTCTAAGGAAGGAGACTCCACAATCTCCCCGGGCAGCCTGTTCCACTACTCCGTCACTCTCACAGTAAAATAGTTTTTTCTTATGTTTAAATGGAACTTCCCATGCTCCAGCCTCATCCCACCACCCCCCCATCATGCTGCTTGACATCACAGAAAAAACAGATGCCCCAACCTCCTAACATCCACCATCCAGACACCTGTAAACCTCAGTAATATCCTCCCTCAGTCTCCTCCCCTCCAGACCAAACAGCCCCAGCTCCCACAGCCTGCCCCCACATGAAAGACGCTCCAGTCTCCCAACCATCCCAGCAGCCCTGCACTGGACTTCCCCCAGAAGCTCTCTGCCCCTCCTGAACTGGGGAGCCCAGAACCGGACACTACTCCAGATGAGGCCCCACCAGGGCAGAGCAGAGGGGGAGAAGAACCTCCCCCAACCTGCTGACCACACTCTTCTTGATGCATCCCAGGATGCCATTGGCTTTCTTGGCCACAAGGGCACATTGCTGGCTCATAGCTGCATGCTCACTCTTCCTGCTCAGTGGGAGAGGGAATGGGGGAGAAAAATAGAAAGAACAGGAACAAGAAAACTTGTGGGTCAAGATACAGGAAAATTGTTTACTAATTAATGTTGCAGGCAAATCAGACACAAATGGGGAAGATTAACATTGCTAATTAAAAATAGATATTTAATTATTTACTTGACTAGTGGAAAAAGAAAACATAAACATTAAACCATCACCTTTTCTCCCCCTTTCCCAGGCTCAACCTCATTTCTTCACTCCAGTCTCCCCTGGAGTATATGGGGGATGAGGGGTTACAGTCAGTATATAACACCTTCTCTCTGCTGCTCCTTCCTTCTCATACCTTTCCTCTTCAGTGTGGGTTCACAGGCCCCAGTCATGTGTGGAAAAATCTGCTCTGGAATGCATTCTCTACAGTCAACAAGGAATATCTGCTCAACCCTGAAACACCTCCTGCTCAGACCTTGGTGTTCTCCTGATTATTTCTCACTCTTTTTATTCTCTCCTTCTCTCTCTGTTTAACCCTGGCTGGGTGCCAAGTGCTCACCAAGTCATTCTATCACTCCCCATCCTAAACTGGACAGGGGAGAGAGAAATATAACAAAAGATTCATAAGACGAGATAAGGACAGGGAGAACACTCAGCAATTAGCGTCATGGGCAAAACAGACTGAACTTGGGGACAAATGGTTTGATGTATTAATGAACAACCAAAACAGAGCAGGGAAATGAGAAATAAAAACTGAATCTTAAAATCCTCCCCCCACTCCTCCTTTCTTCTACCTTCTCCCCCCGAGTGGTGCAGGGGGATAGAGAATGGGGGTTATGATCAGTTCAACACCTGCTGATCAGTCTTTCCCTCTGCTTCCTCTCAGGAGGAGGACTCCTCACACTTCCCCTGGTACAGTGTGGGGTCCCTCTCACAGGAGACAGTCCTCCACAAATTTCTCCAATGTGGGTCCTTCCCACAGGCTACAGTTCTACAGAAACTGCTCCAACATGGGTTTCATCCATGGGGAAAACAGTCCTTCAGGAATAAACTGCTCTAGCACGAGTCCTCCACAGAGTAACAAGTCCTGCCAGCAAACCTGGTTCAGTGTGGGCTCCTCTCTCCATGTGTTGCCAGGTCCTGCCAGGAACTTGCTGCATTATGGGCTTCCCACAGGGACACAGTCTCCTTCAGGCATCCACCCTTTCTGGTGTGGGATCTTCCACAAACTGCAGGTGTATATCTGCTCCTCCGTGGCCCTCCATGGAGCGCAGGTGACCAGCCTGCCTCACCATGGTCTTCATCACAGGTTGCAGGGAAATCTCTCTTCCAGTGCTCGGGCACCTCCCCTGGCTCCTTCTCCACTGACCTTGGTGTCTGCAAAGGTGTTGTTTGCCAACGACCATAGCTAGGAGAGGATGGACTCAGACATCAAACCAATATGATTTGGAACTGAGCTCATTTATTCTTTTGTTCTGATTACTTATATACTGTTTCAAGCTAAAGCCCACAGGTAATAGGGATAGATGATTGGTTAAACATTGTTGTTCACAAGCCTTGCATACATTGTGGCATACACTGATTGGTTAACAAAAATAGCTAAAATATAATCTAAGAGTCAGTACATTGACCTTCCAGATGTATCTTCCAGATGTCTGGGGTCCTTTATTCTTGTGCATCCTTCAGAGATGTTTTATGGCCTTGTTTACTTCCTTAGAAGTTCAGGGCTAGGGCGACCTTGGGTTCTTTGCTCGTACTCCTTAGTACGCATTCTTTATTCTTATCTTAAGGTAACTTATGATACATTGGTTTCAGTTCAAATGCTCCCACTAAGGCCCCAACACTTCCCCCTCTTTTTTCAAAAACAGCTTCAGCTAAACTGGTTAATCGTGAAGAGATAATACGCAAAAAACAAGGCCCAAATAATATGACAACTAATATTATTAACAAAACTATTGCTGCAGTTTTAATCAATTCTTTAGCCCAGGCAGTAATTCCCCAAGACACCAGCCAATCATCAATAGGGTAATGATTTTGTGTTATTTTGGCTGTATGATCCCGTAACCATTTTAATTGTTGGTGGATAGAAGAGCTATCTGTATCTTGAGCCAATTGGGTTAGAATTGCAGTAGTGACATTAGCCTGCTTTGCTGTCCAACAGGCTAACCTTTCAATAGTAGATAAGGCATGTGCTGTACCTAGCATTGGTACAAGAGAGCCAAAAAATCAAGCTGTGTGACTCCATAGTTGGACTTCATCATTGCATTCAGGGCCTAAGACAGAAAGATCCCTTCTGGCACGAGTATAATTAGCTCGTAAGTTTTGTATCATGGGCATAGTTGGTACTAACATTGTCAATGATCCCAGATAACAAGGGCCCCCTTGAGCATATTGTGGTACTCCCTGCCAAGCTCTGTCATCACAGATAAGAAATATGCCGGGTGGTAAAGCCTTAGCCGTTTTATTTAGGAATATAGCTTGTTGATCTGCACTCCAACCATATGGTGTGTGCCCACACAAAAAAATGGCATTATTTAATTCATTTTGTTTGGGAGTTAACCAATTTAGCTTGCATCCAGTAAGGTCCCAATGTCCAAAATAAACACATCCGGTTTTGTTTTGTTTTAAAATTCGACTACTCATAAGATTAAGCTCTTGTGGGTCCCATGGTAATGCTTTGTTCAAACTATTAAGAAGTAATGCAGTACAGTGACTAACATTGCCTGCATTAGAGCAATTCCGGTCAGCCCAATGTACAAAAGTCCTTGGATCATACCCTGGTACTCCAATGAGACATGTTCGAAAAGGATCTGTGGCTGCTGAAAGATGTAGGCAAAATGCTGAATTCCCTGTATTATTTGCCCATGTAATCCAGAAGTTATCTCTCAAGTCTACTGACATTGAAAAGGCGTCACTGTGATTTGCCAACATCAGAAGCAGAAAAATTAAATGAACGAGGCCCATGTTTGTGTTTTTCACAAGGATTCTGATAATATGATTCCAATATTTTAATGTTTGTTATAGTGTATGCTATTTGGGCTAACCAATTTAAATCAAGGATGTGTCTTGCTAAGCGTCTTTCTTCTATTGATTCAAATAATTCTAAAGCTTGTTCTAAAGTTAATGCAGGATTTTTAAGCCATTCTCGTAAAGGATCTAAATATCCTCTGTGTTCTTGATTTTGTCTGCAGCTAATACATCCTAATAATCCTTCTGCTAAATTTATAGTGTAAAAACTACTACTACAACCACTACATTGATAATATGCTATAATACAACCCCTACAAGTACAGCTTGGATACTCTATCTCATTAATACGATCATTAAGTATTTTGCTGATTAGATTATAAATGTCAAATGTCCCATAAGATTCCAATGACCAAGCCATACACATCCTGTCTCATTTTCCTTCATCCTCCAACTACTCATAAGATTGAGTTCCTGGGGATCCCAAAGCAAGGTTTTATTGAGGCTACTGAGAAGTATGGCAGTGCAATGACTTATGTTGCCTGAGGCAGAACAATTCTTTTCTGCCCATTGAGAAAATGCTGCAGGGTCATACCCAGGTACTCCTATAAGACAGGTTCGAAAAGGGTCAATGTAACCTACATGTTTTGCTTGGGTTGTTGAAATTGCCTAAAACCATTTACCACAATCATTTGAAGCATCAACAGTATGCCAAAATCCATTTTTTACTCCTGATCAAAAAAAAAAAAAAATCCTTCACCAATGACTCCAAAACACAAACCACTTTTTATAGACTTTTTTCAGCCTTTTTTTTTCTTTTTTTTTTTTTTTTTACTGTGTCACTGGCTTCTCAATGCCAAAACGTTCTGTTCTTCCAAGTTCCATTCCTGACACCTAAAACACCTTAGAAAGTTTCCACTGTAAGAAAATCACTATTCATCATCACATTTACAGCAAAATGCATAACGTCACGACAAACAGTTTTTACACTCTTTGAGGCAAGGGATTGAGGATGGAAAGGATGAGCCCAGCGGTCCGTGAGGGCTGGGAGGGCCGGTGGTGTCGGCGCGCAGTGTGTGTGTGGGGGGGCACTCCGGAGACACTGACCGGGCGCGGGAAGCGGCTGCGCGGCGGCGGCGGCTGCGGATGGAAGGGGCGGGGGGGAGGGTCTGGCTCACTCCGTGCCGGCCCCGGCGCCGGCGGTGCAGTCGGTCTTACTCTCTCCTGTGTTTTCTTTTTCTTCCCTCGCGTGCCCGATGGTGCCCAGTCTAGCACGGGGTCGCGCTCCCCCATTCTCCTCTGATCATCCTGCGCTGCACCTCCGCCCGACTCTGCCCGCTCGGCATTCCCCTGCAAGTCGTCCCAGGGGTAACTCCCGCGGGGAGCCCTCTCCGAAGCCCCTTCGCCTCTCTGACTTTGTAAAAACTCTTGTGTAGAGAACTTTTTTTTTTTTTTTTTTTTTTTTTTTTTTCCCCTCGCAGCACGCCCCGCTCAGCGACGGGCTGCGCACCGGGCTGGCTTTCAGTGGCGAAAGGCTGTGTTTCGATGGTCTCTTTAATGCTTCCTGCAGGAGCCTGTCCATTCCCCTGTCTGTCTCCTTAACATGCCTTGGCATCTTTGTCAAGCCTCCGCATTTCACCCAAGAGTTCAGACATAATACCAGCTTGTTGGGCTAACAAGCCTTTTAGATCATACTCATCATTGTCCGGAGGAAGGGGAACAGTAGCAGGATCAATTTCCATGGGCATGGGAGGGGCTGTAGGAGGGGGTCGCTCGGCGCCAGCATTATCGGGTGTTTCACCCTCCCATGGTATAAGTAAATCATCGTACGGTCCTTGAGCTGCAGGAGCAGCAACAGTTTGTTTTTTGCAAGCAGCGGCTACTTTCTCTTCCGCGGATGTAAACAGTTCTTTAACCGCAGCTTCTAACTCTGCTTCTGCCCCCATCTGCTCAACCAGCAGACGTACTTGTCTATATATCTTTGCTAACGATTTTGCATCTTTATTGCTTCCCAAAGTTCACGTCCTACTTTTGCCCACGCTGTGTCAGAAAATATTTGTGCAGCCTCTGTAATAATTCCCCGTCTTCTTGCCCAAAACAATAAATCTGTAAGAACGGATTTCTCTAAGGGACTATTAGCTCTTTATCCCAAACGTAAAAGAGCCTCAATAGTTGCCTTTTCCACCGCCGATACAGCGCTCCCCATCCCGCACCTCCAGCTGCTAATTCAGCTGCCGACTCACCGGTCGAATGTGGCCACACATGTCTTTCTTCGGACGTCCGGTCGCAACCGCCGCGGGTTTTCTTCTTCTTACACTCTCCCGTTCACAACAGCGTGGAGCCTGGATCACGTCGGGGCCTGGATCACATCGGGGTCACCATTTGCCAACGACCATGGCTAGGAGAGGATGGACTCAGACATCAAACCAATATGATTTGGAACTGAGCTCATTTATTCTTTTGTTCTGATTACTTATATACTGTTTCAAGCTAAAGCCCACAGGTAATAGGGATAGATGATTGGTTAAACATTGTTGTTCACAAGCCTTGCATACATTGTGGCATACACTGATTGGTTAACAAAAATAGCTAAAATATAATCTAAGAGTCAGTACATTGACCTTCCAGATGTATCTTCCAGATGTCTGGGATCCTTTATTCTTGTGCATCCTTCAGAGATGTTTTATGGCCTTGTTTACTTCCTTAGAAGTTCAGGGCTAGGGCGACCTTGGGTTCTTTGCTCGTACTCCTTAGTATGCATTCTTTATTCTTATCTTAAGGTAACTTATGATACATTGGTTTCAGCTCAAATGCTCCCACTAAGGCCCCAACAGTTGTTCTCACATTCTCACTCCCTTCTGCTGCTGCAATTTTCCATCTGTCAGCAACTTCTTCCCCTTCTCCAATACATTATTCACAAAGACATTATCTCCATTGCTAATTGGCTCAGCCTTGATCAGTGGCAGGTCCATCATAGAAAGTGGCATTGACCCTATCAGCTACAGGGGAAGCTTCTAGCAGGTCTTTGTTCAAAGAAGCCACCCCTGTAGTCCCCTTCTACCAAAACCCAGCCACACAAACCCACTACAGACTTTTTGGAGGACTGAAATAAAACTATGAAATTGAAATTTTTTTAAAAGTCACCAAAGTCTCTATTCTTCATGTCAACAATTACCATTAATACTAGAGCTGGATATGTGTTTGCTTTAGTTCCTGGGTTAGATTCTCAGCATCCTAGAATAATCCCATAATAATGTTCTAAAAACCCTTATCATAACTGTCACCATTGCAGTGATTTAACCCTGGCTGGGTGCCAGATGTCCACCAAGTCATTCTATCACTCCTCCTCCTAAACTGGACAGGGGAGAGAGAAACATAACAAGAGGTTTACAAGTCGACATAAAGACATGGAGATCACTCAGCATTAGTGTCACAGGCAACACACACTCAACTTGGGGAGAAAAGGTTTGATTTATTAATGAACAATCAGAACAGAGCAGGGAAATGAGAAATAAAATTGAATCTTAAAACATCTCCCTCCACCCCTCATTCTTCCCAGGACTCTCCTTCCTTCCCTCGAAAGCAGCGCAAGGGATGTGGATTATGGTCAGTTCATTATAGGTGGACATTGCTGCTGCTTCTTCTCAGGGGGAGGCCTCCTCACACTTCCCACTGCTACAGTTTGGAGTCCCTCCCCACAGGAGATAGTCCTCCACGAATTTCTCCAACGTGGATCCTTCTCATGGGCTAAAGTTTCTCACGAAATGCTCCAGCATGGGGCCTCCCATGTGGGCAGCTCTTAACAACTGCCCCAATGTGTGTCATCCATGGGGAAGAACAGTCCCTCAGGAACAGACAGCTCCAACATGAGTCCCTTACAGAATCACAAGTCCTGACAGCAAACCTGCTCTCCCAGGTCCTGCCAGGAACTTGCTGCAATGTGGGCTTCCCACAGAGTCACAGACTCCTTTGGGCATCCACCTGCTCTGGCGTGGGGTTCTCCATGGGCTGTGAGTGGATTTTTGCTCTCCGATGGTCCTCCATGGACTGCAGGGGGACAGTCTGCCTCAGCATGGTCTTCACCACAGGTCACAGGGTAATCTTTCTTCCAGGGACTAAGCACCTCCTCCCCCTCCTTCTCCACTGACCTTGGTGTCTGTGGAGATGTTTTCACATTCTCACTCCCTGTTGCTGCTACTGTTTAGCATCTGCACAGCAACTTCTTCTCCTCAAATACGTTATTTACAGAGGCATTACTTCAATCACTAATTGTCTAGGCCTTGGTCAGCTGTTGAGTCCATCTTAGAATCGACTGGCATTAGCCCTATCAGCTACAGGGTAAGCTTCTAGCAACTCTTTGTTTAAAGAAGCCATACATGTAGCCTTCCACACTACCAAAAACCTGGCCCAGGCAAAACCACTGCAACCATATTTAGAAATATCTAGGAGCTGTGGAAACAGACCATCTTCTTATAAGGTTAGAAAATACAACAGAGTGTTTAAGTCCAAAATGCCCTTGTTTGAACTTGAAAGAACTCTGCTTTGTGCAATTAGTAAATAGACTTCTGAATTACCTAAATCAAAGCCGTTCCTATCCAGAGTCAAATCTTTGTGTGTGTATGTGTATTCATATTCCTTACAGACTTACATAGGTGCCAGAAGTGATTCAACTTGGCCCAGGAGGGTTTTCATTGCATTCTGTGAGGGACATTTCTGTTAAAATGCACTGTTGCTGCTACCGGCAACATCACCAGGCCACCCGCATGGATCACTCAGCCCACCCCCGCTGAGGGGACAAGATCACTACATACACAGTATGGATGATGCTTTATTCCAACTAATTGTTTACACCATGTGCTTTTATCTGCTAACACAAGCATCTCCATTCACTCTACCCCGTGCCCGCCTCTTCTGTACCCTCCACCTCTTGCGTTATAACAATGCACTTTTAAACTGCAGATTGCATTATTAATGAAAGATTTCCCTATATTCATCAGTGATGAGATGACTGGCTTTTCTCTCTGTGCTTGCTAGAGGTTTTGGGTAGAGGGACCAGTAGCTAGTGCAAAATCTGTGTTTCTTCCTTCTCCCTGTAAAATACTCTTTATATGTAATATTAGCATCTTCTTTCCCTTCACATCTGTTCACAGTGAGCGAAGGAGAAAGAAATTATTTGTTGGAATATTTTGTATTTATCAACTAGTTGCCAAGAGAGTAAGGTTTAGCATAATGGATCTTGCAGCAAATAATTGGAAGCAATGCACTACTTGGATTCTGCTTAAACAGTTTGTTCTAAACATTCTCTCAACTACATTTTTTTTTGATAGTTCCAGAAGCCTAGTTAGTATTGATGCCATAAAGAAGTCAGTCAGGACTCAATAGTCAATGTGACTATTAAGGTGGTATTTATTGCAGTGCTGGAGAACATGGGGGATTTCTCCACCAAACGTGCCCACCTCAGCCTTTGGATTTTCAGCTTATATTTACAACAAACACAAATATTCATCGCTTTTCCAAGAAAGGGCCTGCCCATAGTCCCGTCTTGATCTGCCCAAGTTATGTCTCTGTCATGCTTCTTTCGGTGTCCTCTCGTTTCCTTCAGTGGTCATTAAAGGTCACTGTTGGATTAAGAGAATCGTAGAATAATTTAGGTTGGAAAAGACCCTGTAGTGGTTTTGTCTGGGCCAGATTTTGATAGCGGGAGGCTACAGGGGTGGCTTCTTTAAACAAAGAGCTGCCAGAAGCTTCCCCTGTAGCTGATAGGGCCATTGTCAGTCAATTCTAAGATGGACCTGCCGCTGACCAAGGCCTGATGATGTAATGACTCTGTGAATAACGTGTTTGAGAAGGGGAAGAAGTTGCTGTGCAGTTGCCAAACAGCAGCAGCAACAGCAAAAGGGAGTGAGAATGTGAGAACAACATCTCCATAGACACCAAGGTCAGTGGAGAAGGAGGGGAAGGAGGTGCTCCAGGCATTGGAAGAGAAATTCCCCTGTGGCCTGTGGTGAAGACCATGGTGAGGTCCATGGTGAGGCAAGCTGTCTCCCTGCACTCCATGGAAGTCCGTGGGGGAGCAGAGATCCACTTGCAGCCCATGAAGGACCTCATGCCAGAGCAGGTGGATGCTGTGACTCTGTGGGAAGCCCACACTGAAGCAAGCTCCTATCAGGACCTGTGAATCCATGGAGAGAGAAGCCCATGCCAGAGCAGGTTTGCTGTCAGGACTTGTGATCCTGAGGGGGACTCACGTTGGAGCACTCTCTTCCTGAAGGAATGTTCTCCCCTTGGATGACCCACGTTGGGGCAGTGTCGTGGTTTTGCCCAGCCGGAGCAAAAGGAAAAAAAAACGCCACTCCTCCCTCTCCCCCTCCCAGCGGAGCGCGGAGGGGATCAGAGCAAGGAAAAAAAAAGTAAAAGAGCCCGCGTAAGTTGAAATAAGAACAATTTACTAGGGAAAATTGAAAAGGAACAACTATAACAAAGACAAAGGGATATTACAAAGAAAACTGGTGAGTGATGCAGTTGCTCACCACCCGGGACCCGACCTAAGCGACCACTCCAGACCGGTGACCGAGAGTCCGCGACCCCGGAAAAGAGCTTCTTCCGGCCAGGCCCTACCTATATACTGGGCATGACGTTAGGATGGTATCGAATACCTGCTGGCCAGCCTGGGTCAGCTGTTCAGACTGTACCTTTTCCTGGTTCCTCACGGGAATTAACTCTATCCTAGCTCAAACCAGGACAGGCAGTTTGTGAAGAGCTGCCCCCATGGGAAGGACCCATGCCAGAGCATTTCATGACAAACTGTAGCCCGTGGGAAAGACCCACATTGGAGAAGTTTATGAAGGACTATCTCCTGTAGCAGTGGGAAGTGTGATGAAGCCTCCCCCTGAGAAGTAGCAGCAAAGTCCACCTGTAATGAAGTGATTGCTACTCCCATCCCCCATCCCCTGCATCACTGAGGGGAGAGTCCTGTGCAGAAGAAGGGGTAGAGGAGGTGTTTTAAGATTTGGTTTTATTTCTCATTTCTCTGTTTTTTTCTGATTGTTCATTCAAACCGTGTCTCCCCAAGTTGAGTCTATGTTGCCCGTGGCGCTAATTGTTATGTGATCTCCCTGTCCTTATCCCATCTCATGAACCTCTCATATTTTTCTCTCCCCTTTCCATTTTAGGAGGGGGAGTGATAGAACAACTTGGTGGGCACTTGGGTCAAACCACCACAGACCCTTAAGATCATCGAGTCCAAATGCAAACCTAAGATGGCCAAGTCTGCCATTAAACCATGTCCCTAAGCACCACATTTACATGTTTTTTAAACACCTCCAGGAATGACGACTCAACCACTTTTCTAGACAGAATTTTCCAATGCTTGATAACCATTTAAGTGAAGAAATTTTTCTCAATATCAAATCTAAACCTTCCCTGGCACAACAAGGGTCCCAGGAAATTACAGGCAACTCAGTCTCACCTCCATCCCTGGAAAGGTGATGAAACATCTCATCCTGGATGCCATCTCTAAACACATGAAGAAATAGATAGTTACCAAGGGGAGTCAACACGGATTCATCAAGGGGAAATCCTGCTTGACCAACCTGATAGACTTCTAGGAATCCATGTGTAGTGGGTCTGGGACGGTAGTGATTTTCCACAGCAGGTCCTGCAGTGCTGTGCTTACTGTTGATATCAATATTATGACTACCGCTTGCACAACATCGGGGCTGTCCCTCCAGCATTCCTTCCCCCACCTTCACCAATAGCTGTGAGTGGGCATGATCTTGGGAGGGACTATGGCCAGGACAGCTGACCCAGGCTGACCAAGGAGATATTCCATACCATATGACGTCAGCTCAGTAATATAAACTGGGGGAAAGGAGCAGGAAGGGGAGGCGAGATGCATTTCTGGCCTTCCCAAAGCAACCGCTACGCGTACTGAAGCCCTGCTTCTCGGGAGGTGGCCGGACATCGCTGCTGATGGGAAGTAGAGAGTAACAGCTTATCTGCTTCTGCTTTGCTTCCCGCGCGCGCGGCTTTGCTGCTTATTTATTAAACTGCTTTTATCTCAACCCACGAGATTCCCATCTTTTTTTTCTCCCCTTCCCTGGCTTGCTTCTCGGGAGGTGGGGGGTAAAGCGGTGTGGTGGGCACCTGGCATCCAGCCAGGCTCAAACTACCACACCATGACTGGCTGTATTGATGAGAGGAGAGCAGCAGATGTCATCTACCTTGACTTCAGCAAGGCTTTTGACATCATCTCCCATAACATCCTCGTCAAAAAGCTCAGGAAGTGTGGATTGGATGAGAGGATAGTGAGGTGGATTGAGAGTTGGCTGAATGACAGAATCCAGAGGGTGGTGATCAATGGCACAGAATCAAGTTGGAGGCCTTTGGCCCATGGAATCCCACAGGGGTCAGTTCTGTGGCCAGGATTATTCAACATCTTCAACAACGACCTGGATGAGGGGACAGAGTGTACCCTCAGCAAGTTTGCTGATGACACCAAACTGGGAGGACTGGCTGACTCCCCAGAAGACTGTGCTGCCATTCAGAGAGATCTTGACCAGCTTGAGACGTGGGCCGAGAGGAACCTCATGAGGTTCAACAAAGACAAGTGCAGAGGCCTGCATCTGGTGAGGAACAATCCCCTGCACCAGTACAGGCTGGGGATTGATCTGCTGGAGAGCAGCTCTGCGGAGAAAGACCTGGGAGTTCTGGTTGATAATAAGCTAAATATGAGCCAGCAATATGCCTTCATAGGCAAGAAGGCCAATGTCATCCTGCATCAAGAAAAGTTTGGGCAGGCTCTCTCCCCCCTCTACTCTGCCCTGGTGAGGCCTCATCTGGAGTACTGTGTCCAGTTTTGGGATCCCCACCTCAAGAGGAACAGGGAACTTCTAGAGAGAGTCCAGCACAGGGCCACCGAGATGATCAGGGGACTGGAGCATCTTTCTTACGAGGAAAGGCTGCAGGACCTAGGTCTGTTCAGTTTGGAAGAGACTGAGGGGGGAACCTCATTAATACTTACAAGTATTTAAAAAGTGCATGTCAAGGGGATGGGGCAGTCCTTTTTCTGTAAGGTCTAGGGATATGATAAGAGGTAATGGACAAAAGCTGGAACATAAAAAGGTCCACTTAAACATAAACATTTCTCTTGAGAAAGATTGAATGACACCCCACTCAAAATTATTTTGGATATTACACATTCATTAAATCAATGAACAGCTATCAGGTTCTGATTTCCTCCATTCTCAGCATTTGATGAAGAGTGGGCAAGTCAAAGCAATACTTTAGATGAGCCTGATGCACAGGAACAAGAGGGGAACCATCTTTCACTTGATAATTCCCTCCATTGTCCTTAGTGTGAACCCATACAGGGATTTCATAGTAGACCTCAGTGCTGTCCTATATGGTGATTCATCATAGATTTTTGTTTTTCTTGTATAAGGAATCAGACTCTACCGCTGAGGAAGAAAAGACTTCATGTTTAACAAGTTCTTTTACACTTCATTATTAGTTCCTGGATGTGGGTTTGGGGCTTGATTTTTTGTGGTTGTATATTCCTACCCCCTTAAAAATGCTCAACCCCAAAAGATCTGTCTATATTCTTTGTAATTGGCAGTTACAAATTCAAAACTGAATAAAAATTCTTTATTTCACACAAGAATGCAGACATTCAGGAAGTCTACTGTTTGCATTATACAAGGAGTTAGATCAAATGTTTGGGTTGTCTACACTGGTAGCATTTATGGTAGTTCACACCCTAAAATGTACTGTAACAGTACCATGAGAATTTAGTGGTCTTCAATACCTTTAACGCTAACAGACAGGAACAGCATATATTGGACTCTTGAGTCCTTGGCTGCTAGTCTAGTGAACCTTGCCTCATATCAAATAACATTTTGATGCAAAATAATGATAATAGTCAGCTGAGTGCAGTATGCAGAAAAAAAGATGCTATGGCAATGCTTCATTTCTGGAATGTTGAGGAGCTATATTAATAATATTACAAAGCTCTACTCACCAGAACACAAGCAATAGATAGTGATTTTCAACATCTGGTAACATTCGACTTCCAAGGAAAAAGCAAAATGCACTTTATTGACTCCAACAAACCAACCTTCAGATCCCAAATGCAAACCACTAAGTTATCAGACTTATAAAATTAATTTCCCTTTCCCAATTTCCTCCCATCCCTACTATAAAGTGCAATCCCTGTCCTACCATATATACTGGAAAACATTAGACATCTTGAAGAGAGGTCATTGGTTACAAAAACTTTTAAACAGGGTCCTGAAGACATTAATATCCTGTAAGTTATTGGTGTTTTCTAAATTTAGGAGATCTTATTGTAGCTTCCCATCTGGAACTTAGCCCCAAGAATTCATTGATATAAACAAGAAAAAGGAACTGAAGATACTGAAACATAGCTCTTTGCTAAACAGTGGTGTAGCTTCAGAAATCGTTTTTTCCCCCCTATGTAGCTGATATATAGCATATACATTTCTAAAATTAATTTGATCCTTATGGCTCTTATTTTGAACATTTAATGTATCTTTGTATAAGTCAATCTAATGGCTTACAGTTAAAGTGTGTTTTTTTTTTTTTTTAAAAGTTTATTTTCCACAAAGAACAATAGGAAAAATTGGGTTTTTTTCCCCACATACTTTTCTTGAAGTCCACAAGGACATATTCAGCACCAAAACAAACAAAAAGATACAGACAGCCATAGAATATAATATATAAAGCAAACGTTTAATATTGCACTTTGTTTCTCTAATGCTTGGATTTTACTTTTCCCAATTCAGATGAAGATTTTATATAAAATATTGGGCTACAACTATTATTCTGTAATGCCTCTGAACAATTAACAAAAACATTTAAATGGGAAATCTTTTTTTTTAGATTTTTTCATTCTGATCACAACCTGTGATACAATGTCAGTTACTACAATAGTGGTCAATTCTGCTTCATATATTATTTTCCATTATACTGGGATAAGTTATTTAATGTTATATATATCACCAATTGTTCCCTAGTCTGTTAACGCAACAACAATGAAAAACAAAATCACCAAATGCCCTGTTATGTCAGTAATATTATCAACTTTTAAAATTTTATCTAGCTGGAGATGGCAGAAAGCAGGGACATTCACAAAATTGGCCAGAATCACCCAAATTCCAATTCTTGCTTATCAAAATCCAAACCTCTGAATTGAATAACTTAAAACATATTTCATTTTAATCACCCTGTCATCATTTTTTAAACATGAAATATCTTTCATGTTCTTAAAGGTCACTTATGAAAAAGCCTATTTCGTCATATTTATGAAGCCTTAAAATGAGGTAGAACTTTAAGAATGATCACAATGCAGAAACACCAGCTTTCCCTCTCACCCTCCATTCAGAGTTGTTTTATTGAACAAGAATATACATAATGGAATAGTTTTTAAGTAGTCAACATAAGACATGTCTCTGAAAATAGTGTTTGTTGGCATTTTGGGGGTTTATTTTAGTTATGTTGGGTTTTGTACATGATTTCTGAAAAGAAAATTTACATTTAAAAGCCTCTAGCATAATAGCATTGGGTAGATTTTAATGGCTCCCATCATTCTTTTATGATTTTTAAATCATAAGAAGCAGCCATTCCTCTCTTACAACATGGCTTGAGTGCTCAGCAAGTTCACTGATGACACCAAACTGGGAGGACTGGCTGATTCCCCAGAAGGCTCTGCTGCCATTCAGCGGGATCTCAACTGGCTTGAGAGTTGGGCCGAGAGGAAGCTCATGAGGTTCAACAAGGACAAGTGCAGAGTCCTACATCTGGAAAGGAACAACCCCATGCACCAGTACAGGCTGGGGGTCCAACTGCTGAAGAGCAGCTCTGCAGAGAGAGACCTGGGAGTCCTGATTGATAATAAGCTAAATATGAGCCAGCAATGTGCCCTGGTGGCCAAGAAGGCCAATGGCATCCCAGGATGCATCAAGAAGAGTGTGGCCAGCAGGTCAAGGGAGGTTCTTCTCCCTCTCTACTCTGCCCTGGTGAGGCCTCATCTGTAGTACTGTGTCCAGTTCTGGGCTCCTCAGCTCAAGAGGGACAGAGAACTCCTGGAGAGAGTCCAGCGCAGGGCTACCAAGATGATCAGGGGACTGGAACATCTTTCATACAAGGAAAGGCTGCGGAACTGGGGCTGTTTAGTCTGGAGAAGAGGAGATTGAGGGGAGATCTTATTAACATTTATAAATATCTAAAGGGTGGATTTCAGGAGGTTGGGACATCCCTTTTTTCTATAGTAGCTAGTAACAGGACAAGGGGTAATGGGATGAAGCTGGAACACAGGAAGTTCCACATAAACATAAGAAAAAACTATTTCACTGTGAGGGTGATGGAGCAGCGGAACAGGCTGCCCAGAGGGGTTGTGGAGTCTCCTTCCTTGGAGGTTTTCAAGACCTGCCTGGACATGTTCCTATGTGACCTGATCTAGGTGAGCCTGCTTTTGCAGGGGCGTTGGACTAGATGATCTCTAAAGGTCCCTTCTAACCCCTACCATTCTATGAAAGTGCTGGTTGTAATTTTCTCAATCATCCTACTCTCTTTTTGCTTTTTGTTCTGTTCCGTTTCTTGTAGGTAGTAGAACAAACTTTCCTACTTTCCTCTCTAAGTCCTTGGCTCCTGGCAATATGGTTTCCCACAGTCTCCTCTTCAAAAAACTGATGCATTATGGTCTAGACAAGTGGTTTGTACAGTGGGTAAGGGAACTGGCTGACAGGCCACACCCAGAGGGTGGTGGTAAGTAGCTCCTTTTCAAACTGGCAATCTGTCACAATTGCTATCCCCCAGGGACTGATATTGGACTGTTGTGGTTTTGCCCAACCGAAGCCAAGGGAAAAAGAAAACGCAACTCTTCCCCCTCCCAGCGGAGTGTGGAGAGGATCAGGAAAAAAAAAAAAAAAAAAAAGTAAAAGAGCCTGTGCAAGTTGAAACAAGAACAATTTACTAGGGGAAAATTGAAGAGGAACAACTATAACAAAGACAAGGGGATACCACAAAGAAAACTGGTGACAGTTGCTCACCACCCAGGACCCGACCCAAGTGACTCCAGAAGAGAGCTTCTTCCGGCTAGCCCCCACCCATACACTGGGCATGACACCAGGATGGTATGGAATACCTGCTGGCCAGCCTGGGCCAGCCATTCAGGCTGTACCCCTTCCTGGTTCCTCATGGGAATTAACTCTGTCCTAGCTCAAACCAGGACATGGACCCAACTCTGTTTAATATCTTCATAATTGATCTGGATGATGGGATTGAGTGTACCCTGATAAGTTTACTGATAATACCAAAGTGAGTGGTGAAGTGGACACTTCAGAATGGAGAGTCACCCTGCAGGAAGACCTGGATAGGCTGGAAGAGTGGGCTAACAAGAACTTTATGAAGTTCAAGAAGGACAAGCGTAAGGTCTTGCACACCTGGGAAAACATAATCCAGAAGGGCATCTACTGTGGAGCAGCTCTGTGGAAAGGGACCTGTCCTGGTGGACAAGAAGCTCAATATGAGTGAACAGTGTGCTGCTGGGGCAAAGTAAGCCAACAGGATGCAGGATTGCATCAACAAGGGCATCACCAACAGAGATAAAGAAGTCAACCCATTCTACTCAGCTCTTGTTAGGCCACACCTGGAATACTGTGTTCAGCTTTGGTCACCACTCTGCAAAAGAGCTGTGGACAGACTGGAGAGGGGCCAGAGAAGGGCCACAAAGATGATCAAAAGATGGGGAAGACTGACATACAAGGAAAGGCCAAGAAAACTGGGTTTGTTCAGCCTTGAAAAAAGAAGGCTTAGGGGAGATCTTATCACCATGTTCCAGTATTTAAAGGGTGGCTACAAAGCAGATGGAGACTCCCTTTTTATAAGGAGTCACATGGAAAAGATGAAGGGTAATGGGCACAAGTTATTCCTGGGGAGATTTGAATTGGACACAAGAGGAAAATTTTTCACAATGAGAACAATCAGCCATTGGAATAATCTTCCCAGAGAAGTGGTGGATTCCCCAACGTTGAATACTTTTAAGTTTTGTTTGGACAGGGTGCTAGGCTGTCTTGTCTAGACCAGGCTTTTTCCAAGCAAGGTTGAACCAGATTATCCTTGAGGTCCCTTCCAACCTGGTGTTCTATGATACAACATCATAAATCCTAAGATAATACAAAGTGCATAAACTGAGCTGTTACATAGTTGTCATAGTTCAAACTTTTCTTGCAGTCTGAAATATACTTTCTACTGGAGACTCATTTTATATATAATTTTGGTGATTAGGTAACTATGTATAATTAAAAAAAACAAATCAAATAAAATGCAAACCAAACAAATTGATCTTCTCATCCCTACTAGTTGAGATATTTCTCTGCCTATGAACCCTGCATAGCATATGACTATCCTCTTTTAAAGTTCTTTTCACACTTCTCTGGAGGCTGCTGGTGCTGCTTTAATTTTGTAAGTTATGTGCATGTCCCTATTCAAAAGCCCCCTCAAAGAACAAAACTAAAACACAAAACAGAAGAATTAACTCAACGGTGCAAACAAATAGCCTTCTAACAGTTTCGCAAGTGATGAATTCACCTGAGATTAAGTGACCTTTGGGCAGTCTGTAACAAAAAATTGCTTTGCAATAATAACAGAAATGCAACAAATACTTAAAAAGAAAATCAAGAGGGTATACAATCTTGACAAAATCTCTTATTAGTTTCCTTAAGTTATCTCTTTCCCCATCCCCACATATCCATTGCTTATCTACTACAGTCGGCAGCAAAACATACAGCAAGAAGGACTGGCTTGAAGGCATGTGATGTTTGTAAATTAATCCACAATAGTATCTAAGCTGAAAAGGCGATACACAACCAGCCTACTAGGATCATTCTGCGCATGTGCATATGCAGATTAAGTTCAGGCTACATTAAATTAAAAAAAGTCAGTGCATTTGTAAGTCTTCATCGCCTTTTTTTAATCAAAGCTTTCTTTTGTTCTTTGTGCAGATCACAAACAATTGAGGGGAGGAGGGGTAACAACAGTCCATTATATATGAGAAAAAGCTATAGTGACACTGAACTGCATAACAAGCAATAAGCATGTGCAAATTTTTGAATCATAAGAAGCAGCCATTCCTCTCTTACAACATGGCTTGAGTGTTTTGAAACACATGACTGTATGCTAGTAAGGCTGTTCCTAGTATGTGTCACTAAAGGAGGGGACCTCAGGTTTTCAAGCATGTGGAGCAGTCCTGTGATGTGCTATAGGTGTCAAAGCATGATCATAGGTTGTTTTCTTATTTATTCACTCTACAGGCAAAAGCAATGCTGTTTCCTTTAAAAGGAAGCCTCCACTCCAATACCTTGATATTAAACACAGCAGGTGTGATTCAAAACCCATGTCAAGTCAGCTTTTTATAGATTCCTTCAACAAGAGAGGCAAGGTGGTCTCTCATCTGTGGGCTGAGCTGGGCTTGGATCAATCTAACCAAAAGAAAAAAAAAAAAAAAAAACCCAAACAACAAAAAGCAAACAAAAAAAGCCACAACAACCCAGTGCATTTTAGAATCAACTGTTAGAAATAAAAATGAACATTCACAAGTTTAAAACAATTGTAACAATATATGGCATTCCGTTCAAAAGGTTATTGAAATAACTGAAAAACTTCCAGTCAGACAAAACCTGGGATAAAAATTAATAAAAATTAACATTGCATATAGTGGAAGACTTTTAAACTACAAGTTGATCGCAATTTAAGGACAAGCATGAATAATACTAAATTTTACCAAATTATTCTTTACTAGGCACAGAAGTCTTTTGAATTATCTGATATATACAGAAAAGATGGCACATAACTAAAAGTGTAATTTAATAAATATTTAATAGAATTGAGAGAAGCAGTTTTCCTTGAAAAGGCAAAAAGTTAAAAAAAAAAATCTACTTTTAATTTAAAAAGTAAGCAATCCTGAAATATCCTATGGGACGTTTCAAAAAGTTTATGTGTTCTAAACCTTACCTCTTTCTCCTATAGAAAAGAAAAAGTAGTACAGGTTGCTAACTTAGGTCTCAAACTAAGAATAGTTGTACTGTACAGTGCATTTTTTAGACAACATGACATCAATTAAATTCATATAGTCTTTTTTGTCTGTCCACCCCCCCCCCCCCAAAAAAAAAAAAACCCACTGTTTTCTAAATCTTGAAGTACCTAAAACAAAAAGGACTCAGGAGTTGCACTCTAGAGTTAAGCTATAGCAGAGTTCGCAGAAGTGTGTCTAGCACACAAAACACACTCCTGCTCCCACTTACTATCCCAGTAGTGTTTCAAGGGGGGCCATGGTGCTATATAATGCTATTTTCCTAATGGAGACTTATTCAGGAAAAAATTGATCAGATGACACATTTTTAGTTTTGTCCTATATCACTGCTTTTTCTTGAAAAATGCAAACACAAAAAGGTTTGAAATTTGCTTCTCATTCATACTTATTAAGTGATTGCAATTTTAGTTCTGTAAAGTCCAGAAGCACTGAAGAAACTGTACATTTCAGAAAACTTGTCAGAAATGAATACCAGTATGTCACTTATCTACATGAAGCTTCTGAAAGCCCTACATCCACAGAACTTAAACACACATGCAGGCAAAACAGTTTAGTGGTTGTTAGATAGGAGCAGAGGTAAAAGTTTAAACTTTATTTTTTTAAAATTTTTATAAAGAAAAAAAAAAAATCTAAAATGGTAAACGACACTTTGAAACGTTCTAAAGGGACTAGGGAAGAGTACTGCCAGACCTGATCTAGGTGAACCTGCTTCTGCAGGGGGGTTGGACTAGATAAGCTTTAAAGGTCCCTTCCAACCCCTACCATTCTGTGATTCATGTCTGCAGCTCCAGGAAATAGCGTGATAGAGAAGCCAGAGCACCTTTAATATAAGGTTGCAGATTTCATGTTAAAAATAAAGATTTAAAAAAAAAAAAAAAATTTAAAAAAAGAGTAACCCATGCTGTAAAACAGGCACAAAAAACTCTTGATGCAATCCGTTCGCATCTTAAACAAAAATCCGCCCCAAAACCAACTTACTCCATACTCATCATTTTTGAGGTTTCTCCTAATTTTAGGAAGGAGAAACAGCTTCCTAAATTTACTCCAAAATCTAGGTGGTCCCGTTCTGGAAGGGGGTTGGATCTTTCAAGGTCCCTTCCAGCCCTTGAGATTCTGTGATAAACAAAATATCATATTTTGACAGATATACCTACTTCAGAATACAGGGGCGGAGGCAGAAAACGGAACTTGTGGATGTATGCAAATAATGGTCCTTGAAGTGCTCTCTCAAAATCATCAAAAGCAGCTACAGGTAAAAGGCTGGACTGTCTGTTTTCCTCTGTGACCACTTCTGAATAGCTAGGAGGTGCTAAAGGGAGAATGTAAGTGCAGTTCAAACAAGTTCTTATGCATATCAAAATATATAACATCAATAAATATTTAAAGTTTAACCACTGTAAGATTAACAGGCAGGTAGGTGACTTAAAAAATTGTTAAAAGAAAAAGGGAGACTAGACTATTTCATATTATTCTAATATTATGTATAAAACCAGACTGTCCAATGTTTACTGTGGCTTAATTATCCCCTTAAAATTTAAAAGCATCACAAAGATAATTTATTTCTGTACAGGCAGGAATAACTTACCTTGATATGAGCTTCTTAATCACTAAACAGAAAGTGACATTTATTTTTATACTATCTCTAGACCATGCTTTTCTGTACAATGTAACAACTTCAAAAGAAGAGGGTAAACATTGTCTCCACCTAAAATCAGCTAACAAGTCAGGACAGTCTGTAAAGATACATGAAAAGAACCTGAATCTTCCTATCACCAATAGCTTAGCAATTCATCAGTCCCATATGTCGACCAGACCCATTCCACACAGAGGTCTGCTGTCTCCCTGGGGCCCAGGTTAGAGATGTTGACAGGAACCTCCCTGGCCAACTGACTACTACCCACTGTTGGTAATGCAAGTTGGTACTGATGAAGTTACAGAGAAAAGTTCAAAAGCTACTAAAAAAGGACTTCAGGGCATTGGGGAGAATGCTAGATGGCTCGGGAGCACTAGTGTTCTCCTCCATCCCTCTCATGGCAGGGAAGAATACTGAACAAATAAGGAAAACTCAACTGATTAGCAGGTGGTTCAAAGGCTGGTGCCACATACACAACTTTGGTTTTTTCGATCATGGTGAAATTTTCATGATGCCAGGTCTGCTGACAGATGGAGTTCATCTGTCTCAAACGAGGAGAAGGATCCTTGCAAACGAGTTAGTGGGGCTCATAGGAAGGTCTTTATTTTTGAAGGGGAAAGGGGATAAAACCAGGCCTACTGGAGCTGAGCCTAAGGGTGGCAAGCCAGTGTCAGGGGCAAATCCTATCAGATCAGTTTCCTTCTTGAAATGCCTGTACACCAATGCACAGAGCATGAGGAATAAACAGGAGGAGGTAGAAGTCTGTGTACGAGCAAGGGGTTACGATCTGGTGGCAACTGCAGAGACATGGTGGGGCAGCTCACATGACTGGAATGTGGTCATGGAGGGCTATGTCCTTTTTAGGAAAGACAGGCCAGCAAGGCGAGGTGGTGGAGTTGCTCTTTATGTGAGAGAGCAACTGGAATGTACCAAATTCTGTCCAGGGGAGGATGAGGGGCACGTTGAGAGTTTGCGTGTGAGAATTAAGGGGCAGGCTAGCATGTGTGACACTTGTGGGTGTCTATTACAGGCCACCTGATTAGGATGGGGAAGTTGATAAGGCCTTCTACAGGCAGCTGGGAGCAGCCTCAAAATCACAGGCGGTGCTTCTCATAGGGGATTTCAACTACCTAGACATTTGCTGGAAGACCTACAACGGCTAGCCACTTCCAGTCCAGGAGGTTCCTTCAGTCCATCGATGATAACTTCTTGATGCAAATGGTGGATGTGCCCACTAGGAGAGGAGCACTACTGGATCTCTTGTACTCAGAAACAAGCAGGGTCTGCTTGAAGCAGTAAAGGTTGAGAGTAGCCTTGGCTGCAGCGACCACGAGATGGTGGAGTTCAGGATTTTGTGTGGTAGGAACAGAATACCAAGCAGGATCACAACCCTGGACTTTAGCAGGGCCAACTTTGGCCTTTTCAAGCAATTGCTAGGGGACATCTCATGGGACAGGGTATTAGAGGATAAAGGGGCCCAAGATAGTTGGTCTTTATTCAAGGATCACTTTTTTCAGGCTCAGGATCAGAGCATCCCAGCGGGTAGGAAATCAAGAAAGGGAGCCAGGAGACCCCCATGGTTAAATAGGGAACTGTTGGGCAAACTCAAGTGGAAGAAGAGAGTCTATAGAGTCTATAGATCATGGAAGGAAGGCCACTTGGGATGACTGTCATCAATGGCTGTAGGGAGGCAACTAGGAAAGCTAAAGCCTCGTTGGAGTTGTACCTTGTAAGGGAGGTCAAGGACAAGAAGAAGGGCTTCTTCAAATACACTGTGGATAAAACTAACACTGGAGGCAATGTAGGGTGGGTGCCCTGGTGACAGAGGATACAGAGAAGGAAGAGTTACTGAATGCCTTCTTTGCCTCTGTCTATACTGCTGGAGACTGTCCTCAGGAGCCCCAGACTCCAGAGGAAGTCAGGTTAAAGGAGGATTTTTTTTGGTTGATGAGGACTAGATTAAGGATCAGTTGAGCAGTCTGAATCTCTCAAAAATGCAAACTCACTGATCTAAATTATATTTTACAACACATGCTTAACCACAGGCAGGCAGGCAGGCAAACAAGCAGAAGTGGACAAAATGCAAGGACAGAAGTCAGGAGAGCTAGGTGCTTTGGTGGCTAAATTACAGTATCAGTCCCAAAGCTTTCATAAATCATAAGGATAATTTAAAGATTTATTTTTAGTATAGATATATATTTCTGAACAACTCTGTTTAACTCTTCACATGCACTTCTTTGAACTCATCAGTTCTAAACATGTTCACTTCAGATGAGACTCTTATGCGGTCAACTCACAAATCTGAGACTTTAGATTAACATAAATACTGTTAGATTCATAACAAAATATTGAGAACTGACAATGTATAGCTGTGCCCACTACAGCTAAGAGGATGTGATGCAGGTCTGGAATTTGTACTTAAAAAGACCATTATGTTAGATACGTGAAAACAGAAGGAAAGAAAATACATAAATTCTTTCTTTAGCATTAGAAGATTTCTCATAGAAAAGAAGGTTTGGCTACTAAGGCTGGTGAGAGACCCCAGAAACTGCTATTATGGGTTACAATGCCTTATATAACCAGGGATGTGATTGGGATACTGGAGATGGAAATAATGAAGTTGTGCACAGATACAACGGCATCCTATGCTTTCATTTCTGCCACCTTCCAAGCCAACTGGATTTCACTGCCTGTCCTAGAGCAAGAGAAAGGCGGGGGGGGGGGGAATCTATTCTTATGCATAGGACAATCAGATGGCAAGAAAACATCCACAGCAGATTTCCTGTGGGCTTTATTATGAAAGGATGTAATTTGACCCAGTCAGCAAGACTGCAATGAATAAAGCAGATAAAACTCAAAAGAGACTAGCAAATTGATTGGGATTTGTATTGACAAGTTACCTTCTGGTCTTTCAGGCAGTATTAGACCAAGCCAATTCATGCTACCCTGGCTGCTCACACTTGATGTTCTGCTACCAAATGGATGTAGAGGAATGGTACCAATGACCAGTGGTAAGTTAAGGAATAAATCCATGGCTCCTGGAATATCAACATATACCTGAAGAAAAATGAAACAAGTGTATGATTAAAAAGTAGGGGTTTATCAACACTTCTTAAGTATTAGTCTAAGTTGTCTTTCTATGGAAATTTCCACAAGGAGCTTGTTTCTAACAGTCTCTTTTAGGGCCCGTGCCCCAATGGGGACATGAGCTCTTCAAGTTAAAAGAAGAGTTAACACAAGCCCTCACATGAAAATGTAGTCTACTCATTAAATGCTTGCTTAGTTGACACACGACTGTTGTAAGAACTCTCACGATTTAAACTACATTTACTTACCAGATCTCCTGTCAGGACACTAATACCAGAACATTTATTTCTTTCATAGCCACTTATCACAAAATGCCGTGCTAGGAATTTGTATGGAACGTTGGGAGCTACTAATTCTTGAGTCAAACAGACCACCAAACATACCATCAATGAATACTCCACACGGATTATACTACAATCAAGGATTTTCAACTGCTTGCCATTCCAGGTTTCTGTTTTGCCAGATGACAAGGATTCCCCACGGAGGTTGGCAACGAGCTGTTTGACTTCCTTCATTTTCCCTTTGGCATAGAATGCCTGTGTTTGGTAAATGGTTGCCTTTGGCACCACCATACGAGAAGAGCAATTCTCAATCTCAGCAAATATCTGAATTGATTCACCTGAAACAAAAAAAAAAACACCCAGAATTTCAAGTTCTCTTTACATTTAACAAGCCAGCTTAAGCAAACTGTCACATTCTGTATACTGTTATAACACCCCAGATGCTGCTATCACTACTCTAGCTGGGAAAACATCCACTGATGCTAACAGAAGCAAGATCCCCATAAGCTGTTCTAAAAGGGAAAAAAACCCCTAAAACAAAGAAACCAAACCACAAAAATCCACAAAACATACCAATCTAATAGATGAGGTCCTTTAACAATCTAGAGATACTAGTAGAGCCGTCTTAGTTAGCAGAGTATACTGAGAAGATTACTAAATGCAGACTGAGGTGGTAAAAATATCCTTAAAGTTTCATTTAAAAAACCCCAGTAAGTACAAGCTATCTTTAAACGGGAAAGAAAAAGACCTATAATTACTTCTATTACATACCTGGGGTGTAGCCCTTCCTTTCAATTTTGGCACTTAAGGATATTGGGCCTGAGGTACAAAGCCAACAACACAGAGTCTTTTCTTTTGTGCCTGCTTGGGGTGACTGCAAGGAAAAAGAAGAGGATTTTTCACCTATACGCACAAGAAACCTATTTCACTGGACTCCTAGATTTATTTATTTTTTTCCCCCCTCCCCTCTAGATTAAAATTTGAGGAAGCAATAAAATAAAGGATTTTTAGGCCAGACTGAAATCAAATCCTCATTGAAAGCAGTTGTGATATCAAAGTTATTTTAATAAAATTAAATTTCAGGAAAGGATTATACAAAATTGTGATAATTTCTCCCCATCAGTAGAAAACTATCCATATGGAAATTATCAATTATGCACTACAGTATTTTTTTTGTTTTTACTTTGCATTTTTAAGTTAGTAGTCTCTCACTGAAATATTAAGAGTTGCACTGTTCTGTTTCAATTATAAATAAAGAATAATCTATGGAAGGGGAATAGGTCACCAAATTTTTTTCATTAATGAGATTGTACAATTTAGTAGTATAAATTTAGATTGACAAATGCATTTTATGTATCGTAAAAATCAAGCAACTCCAAATACAGAATAACTTAGCCTTCAAAATACCAGCAGTTAGAGAGTTGCCAAACTGATGTAATACTTCAAAGAAGAGCTGTAGTTAAACTAGCAAATGAATACTAGGTAAAATTACATGTTGATGTTGTTTCAGTTATTATACTTTGTTATCTTTATGCCAGAAAAAGAATGAGCAATTCTGTCAGTTCTTACCAGTAGTGAAGGAGTGTTGATATCTATATGTTCAAAGACCGTAAATTCCTTCTTTAATTTTACTGGTAGAAGCCAAGGCCTATGCAATTCAGCTTTCACCCAATAGCGCACACTGCCATGTCTGCCTTCGAATGAGGTAGCAAGTGGTCTGTGCAGGACAAAGGTCAAAGTCAAGTAAGATTTTTGTCTCCAATAACGATACAATTGAACCAATTAGGAATTAGTATGTAGAACTGTATTTTTAGCACATCATAATAACCACAACTTATTTGCAAAATTTCCATATCTCAGAAAAATGTAAAACTAAAGTTGGGAGAAAATATCACCTCCAATTCATCCAACAGTAGCTTTGCAGAAGTTTTAAGAATCAATTAAAGAATTGTGCTAGAAAATGCCAGAAGAGTACATATTTCCTTTAGACTTAAGAGCCCATTTTCAAGTGTAGAATAAAGCATGCCCTTTTAAGGTCAAATTAAGGCCAGCAAACAAAATCAACATTAATACCATCCAATTATTGGTTTTGACATTGTATTCTGTAAATAACCATGTATCATTTACTTAACTGGTATCTCAGTGGTTTATTTCAGCTATAACTGAGTGCTTCTGTAGTTTGTTTTGCCTTAGGTAGTTAAATATTTCCATTTAGAATTCTTCTATTTTTGCTTTACCCTGATAAGGCCATCTTAAAATATTTTATATATTAAAAAAGGATAAAGACTATTCTGCTCTGAACACTGAAGGACAAAGACAGTCCTTTTGGGGAGTTGGAGGGGGAAAAAAAAAAAAAAAAAAAGGATGTGGAAGGGGACTCCAAGCATTACCTTTTTTTCCTCCTCTCCCCCATCATAACATGAAGGACATAAGGTTTTTATATTCCAGTCATGTCCTCTTAACTGTAACTTGTCTTTTCCTATCATTTTCTGCCTTTAATCTCAAAGGAACAATTTTTATATTGCACAATATTTGAAATGCATCATAATAAAAGACAAGTTATGGGCAAAGCTGTGCTAGGAACTTAACTAGAATGATTCTTTCTGCTACAGGTTTGACATCTCTACTTGCACACCTGAAATATTTACTTTTTCTTTTCTTAATAACCAAATGAAAGCACTTTCTAATCAGTCTTTAATGTTTCATCCTGCCACAGTATCCTTTAAGGCAAAAAAACCTCAGTAAGGCCAGTCACATCATTAAGGCCAGTCAGTGTCTTGTTTTTTTCCACTATTGCTTTGCATTTGGTAGTACTGGGTCTGGCCAAGATGGAGTTAACTTACCTCATAACAGCCCATATAGTGCTGTGCTTTGCATTTGTGGCTAGAACAATGTTGATAATACAGTGTTGATGTTTTAGCTATTGCTGAATAGGGCTTGCACAGCATCAAGGCTATCTCTCCAACACCCCATTCCCAACTAACCAAAGGAATATTCCATACCACATGATGCTGTGCTCAGCAATAAAAGCTGAAAGGAGGGTCAGGACAACACACGACAACAGAGGAAGGATGAAAGACAGACAGACAAGGCTGACATCAACATTCATGGTTATGGTGTTTGTCTTCTCAAGCAACCACTACATATACTAAGACCCTGCTTTCCCAAAAGCAGCTGGACATCTGTCTGCTGATGGGAAGCAGTGAAGGAATACTTATTTTTGCTTTGCTTCCATGTACGACATAACGTTTCTTATTAAACTGCCTTTATCTCAACCCAAAAACTCATCCATCTTATTTTCTCTCCTTGTCCTGTTGGTGGGGGGGAGCGAGAGAGAAACCGCAAGGAGGGCTGGCACCAAGTCAAGCTCAGCTCGCCACATTGCTTTTGTTTTAAATAAATTTTAGAAAAATTCTATTGGTACAAAGTAGCAAGAAACAGTAAAGAGGCAGTGTCAAACAAGTGTTCTTCAGGCCGTTTATTACCAGCCTCCATTCTTTCATAGAATCATAGAATGGTAGGGGTTGGAAGGGACCTTTAGAGTCATCATCTAGTCCAACGTCCCTGCAAAAGCAGGCTCACCTAGATCAGGTCACATAGGAACATGTCCAGGCAGGTCTTGAAAACCTCCAAGGAAGGAGACTCCACAACCCCTCTGGGCAGCCTGTTCCACTGCTCTTTCACTCTCACAGTGAAATAGATTTTTCTTATGATTTTTCTTAAGTGAAACTTTTTGTGTTCCAGCTTCATCCCATTACCCCTTGTCCTGTTACTAGCTACTATAGAAAAAAGGGATGGCCCAACTTCCTGACACCCATCCTTTAGATATTTATAAATGTTAATAAGATCTCCCCTCAATCTCCTCTTCTCCAGACTAAACAGCCCCAGTTCCCGCAGCCTTTCCTTGTATGAAAGATGTTCCAGTCCCCTGATCTGGCCCTGGGCTGGACTCTCTCCAGCACTTCCCTGTCCCTCTTGAGCTGAGGAGCTCAGAACTCGACACAGTACTACAGATGAGGCCTCACCAGGGCAGAGTAGAGAGGGAGAAGAACCTCCCTTGACCTGCTGGCCACACTCTTCTTGATGCATCCTGGGATGCCATTGGCCTTCTTGGCCACCAGGGCACATTGCTGACTCATATTTAGCTTATTATCAATCAGGACTCCCAGGTCTCTCTCTGCAGAGCTGCTCTTCAGCAGTTGGACCCCCAGCCTGTACTGGTGCATGGGGTTGTTCCTTTCCCAGATGCAGGACTCTGCACTTGTCCTTGTTGAACCTCATGAGGTTCCTCTCGGCCCAACTCTCAAGCCGGTAGAGATCCTGCTGAATGGCAGCACAGCCTCTGGGGAATCAGCCAGTCCTCCCAGTTTGGTGTCATCAGCAAACTTGCTGAGGGTACACTCTGTCCCCTCATCCAGGTCGTTGATGAAGATGTTGAACAAGACTGGCCCCAGAACTGATCCCTGTGGAACTCCACTGGCCACAGGCCTCCAACTCCATTCTGTGGAGTGACATTGGCCTTTCTCCAGTCCTCAGCCACCTCACCAGTCTTCCATGATTGTTCAAAAATTATGGAGAGCAGCTTAGCAATCACATCAGCCAGCTCCCTCGGAACTCTCGGATGCCGTAAAGACTGAAGCAAAGAAAGCATTCGGTAGTTCAGCCTTCTCTGCATCCCCTATCACCAGGGAACCCTCTGTGTTCAGCAGTGGGTCCACATCCCCCCTAATCTTCCTTTTACTGTCGATGTACCTGAAAAATGCCTTATTACTTTCCTTAACTTTCATGGCTAGGTTTAATTCTAGAAGGGCTTTAGCCTTCCTAGTTGCGCCTCTGCATGCTCTGGCAAAGTTCCTATACTCTTCCCAAGAAGTCAAGCCCTGTTTCCACCTCTCATAGATAGGCTGCTTTCTGCTTGAGTTGTCCCAGCACATCCTTGCTCATCCATGGAGGTCTCCTGCCTCCTTTTCCTGCTTTCCTACATGTGGGGACACACTGATCCTGGGCTTGGAGGAAGTGGCGCTTGAAGGCTGACCGGCTCTCATGGGCACTTCTACCATCTAGGATCTTATCCCACAAGATCCCTCCAAGCAGGTCTTTGAAGAGGTCAAAGTCAGCTTGCCTGAAATCCAGGGCCACGGTTCTGCTTTGTGTCTTGCCTCTTCCACACAGGATCTTGAACTCTATCATCTCATGGTCGCTGCAGCCGAGGTTGCCTCCAACCTTCACATCCCCAACCAGACCCTCCTTATTTGTCAGCACCAGGTCCAGCAGCACACCCCTCCTCGTTGGTGTCGTGGTTTGGCCCAGCTAGCACAACAGCACCACGACAGTTTCTTGCTCGATGCCCCCATTCACCCCCACCCTCGTTAAGATGGCGGAGGACCCAGTGAAATGGGAGTAAAAAGATAAGCAAGATTGTTGTGGATTGAGACAAGGGCAGGGAGGGCTCACTGCCAATTATGGTTCTGGGCAAAACAGACTCCAGTACTCGACTTAGAGAGGAAAGTAGGAAAGTTTATTCTACAAGAAACAGAACAGAATAAAAGCAAAAAGGGAGTAGGATGATGAGAAAATTACAACCAGCACTTTAAGATCTCCCTCCCCCATCCCTCCTTTCTTCCCGGGCCCAGCTCACTGCTCCCGATATCTCTACCTCCTCCCCCCGCAACAGCTCAGGGGGGCAGGGAGTGGGGGATGTGGTCAGTCTCTCACAGATGGGCTTTGCCGCTTCTGTCTCCTCAGATGAGGATGACTCCTGGCATTCTTCCCCTGCTCCAACACGGGGTTCCTCCCCCGGAACACAGTCCTTAACAAACTTCTCTGGTGTGGGTTGTTCCCAGCAGCTGCGGCTTCTGCCGATACAGGTTCCCTCACACGGGACACAGTCCTTGGTGAATATCTCTGGTGTGGGTTGTTCACCGCGGTTGCAGTTTCTGCAGTTGCAAGGTCCCTCCTTCGGGACAAGGCCTCCTCCGGCCAAAATCACTGTCCCTGGCTTGGGGCCTTTAATGAAGTGAATCGCTGCCCCTGGTCCGGGGTCAGCTTTAGCAAAATGAGTCTCTGCCCCTGATGCGGGCTCATTATCAAAATGAGTCTCTACCGCTGATGTGGGGTCTTTAAAGAAATGAAAATAAATCTCAGCTTCACCAGTTCTCTCCATAGAATGCAGGGGAGTCTCTGCTCCAGCACACCTCCTCCCTTTCATCACTGACCTTGGAGTCCGCATGGTTGTTTCTCTCACCGTTCCTACTCCTTGCACCACCACCAGCCAGAAGAAGAGAAGAAGGGGCAGAAGAAGGAAAAAAGATGGAGGAAGACACCTCCCCTTCCGGCTTCTTCTTAAAAAGTGATCGAGGAGGCGTCTAATTGGCTCAGCCCCAGAAGTGAGCCTTTTCTGAGCTGGGGAGAGTTGTGAGCAACTTCTTGCAGGAGCCATCTTTGCAGCCCCATCCCTCATACCAGAAAAGGCTGTCATGTCAAACCATGACAGTTGGTTCCTCAATCACCTGTGACAGGAAGTTGTTGTCAACAGACTGTAGGAATTTCCTGGACTGTGTGCGCTTGGCTGCGTAGCTTTGCCAGCAAATATCAGGGAGGTTGAAGTTCCTCATGAGGACCTGGGATTGTGACTGTGAGGCAACTCTCAACTGTTCATAGAAGGCCTCATCTACTTCCTCCTCCTCCTGATCACATGTCCTGTATCAAACTCCTTCAACACTATCACCTACCTTATCCCGCCCCTTAATTTTCACCCATAAGCACTCTACCCACCCCTCATCCCCACCCAGGCAGAGTTCAATGCACGTTAATTGCTCCCTCACATGGAGAGCAACTCCACCTCCTCGCCTTGTTAGCCTGTCTTTCCTGAACAATACATAGCCCTCCATGGCTGTGCTCCAGTCATGGCAGCTGTCCCACCACGTCTCTGTGACTACAATGAGGTCATAGTCCTGCATTCACACCCACATCTCCAGTTCCTCCTGCTTATTCACCAGGCTGCATGCTTTGGCGTAGAGACAGCGCAGGGGCTTACTCAAACACACAAGTTTCCCTGGATGGATGCAGGAGGATCCTTCCCGGCTTGTCTCTCCCTCAGAGTGGTCAGCCTTCTGCATCTCAGCATAGTGTGCGGATGAGGGACACTGCCGCGAAGTTTTCGGCTCTTGGCCTGAAAAACCAGACTCGAAGTCTGCAACCCAGACTCTAAGTCTGAAAAACCCAGGCTCAAAGCCTGAAACCCCCAGGCTCAAAGCCTACTTCATGCGGCGATCAACCCAGGGTCCGATTCTCAGCTGGGTGGGAAGAAATCAGTCCTACTCAATGTGAGTGATAGCAGAAATCTTCGCTTTATTGAGAGCAGGCTCTAACTTATATCCAGCAGCTTCAAAGCTAGCTCAGCAACAGCAGCTAATAGATTACATTCTTGTGTTCATCCTACTTGCGGTTTCTGCGATAAGCAAGCTCCCTCGCATTTTCCCATCTTGTTTTTCCCCCGTAGTTGTTTTCCACCTTGGGCTGTTAGCTCGTTAGCTGAAAACAGCCCGACCTTGAGCTGTTAGCTAAAAACAGCCCGACCTTGAAGGAGCAGAAAGCGGCCTGCTGTCTGCACTGACTACGTGACAGCAACTGTTTTAACCATGGTTCTGACTCTGGTCTTGATTGTGCATTAAATTCATATAACTAGAACTCAGATTGCCTTGCCCCGTCGGGCCTAACATTATACCCTGGGGTCCGTGTCCATTCTCCCTTAACCACTCCTCCACAGGACACTTATCGCGTTCCCTGCCCTGCCCCGTTTCCCTGCTAGACAGGATAGCTTGTTTTATGTTACTTCTCCCCCTGCCCCCCCAAGTCCTTTAGTTTAAAGCCCGCTTGATCAAGTTGGCTCGCCTGTTCCCAAATATTCCAGTGTCCTTATGGGAGAGATGAATTCCATCCTGTCCTATCAAGTTAAAGTCCCCAAAGAAGGATCCATTATCATGAAAACCAAAACCTTCCCGTCGGCACCAACCTCTTAGCCAGGAGTTAACTTGACTGATTTTTGCACTGGTGACTTCCCCTTTACCTCTGGTGAACAGGATGGAAGAGAAGGTAACCTGTGCCCCCCTACCCTTCACTTGCTCCCCCAAGGTTTTAAAAACCTTTTTGATTCTGGAGATATCATGTCTCATTACATCATTCATCCCCACATGGAAGAGGAGTAGGGGATGGTAGCCTGCGTCCCTGACGAGCCGTGGCACTCTCTCAGCCACATCACAGATCTTGGCTCCCAGCAGGCAGCACACCTCTCGTGACTCCTTATCCAATTGACAGATGGATCTCTCAGTCTCTTAGCAATGAGTCACCCACAACAAGCACCTGTCGCTTCTTTCTACAGTACCCATTACCTGTTGCTGGTGGAGCAGCTGATGGTGAATTGTTTGCTAGGATTTCCCCTTCTGGAGCTTGCTCAAAGTCCCCCGTTGCCAATGCCTCATATTTATCTGTAGTTGGCACTCTGGAAGGGGGATTATGAAGACGAGCCCTACTTTTTTTTTTTTGTTACCAGGTTCAAGGCATATCGGATTCACTGGAGGCTTGTACCTGATTGTGGAAGCCTCTGTCGATCTCCACCTCCGCCCCTCTAATACTACAGAGTCTAACAACGGTTTCCTGCAGCTCTTTCACCTGATGCTGCAGCTCTTGAACTTCAGGGCACCTAGGAATTAGTCTAATATTCTGTCAACTATTTTTAACCTTAATGACTTCAGTGCTCGGCTTTTACACATAAAAGGCTCCTCCTACCTCTCTTCTTTCATCTACTTCCAGACTCTCTCTGCTCCTTTAATTTTCCTGCAACTTGTGTTTTAGCCAATTTCCACATTGGTAACTCCTCTATGTTTAAATCTTCCCTTCACAACGTATACATTAGACACCTCAAACTTTTTGGGTGGGTGGGTGGGTGGCAATTTATCTTAAGACTTCTGCTATCACTCTTGCTTCACAGAACTCTGCTTTCCGAGACAAGGGGAATTAGGTACGGGAATGTTTCTTGCTTCACTCACTCATCCATTTGCTGGTTTCCATCCTGACTTTTTGCATAAAGGCCAGCCTGAGTACATACATCCTATTTAAGCTAGAAAAAAATACAATCTCTTATTTTGTTCAAATGTGGTTAAGCTTACCAAGTCTGTTTCAGACTGACTCCGGAACAGTTAAGCCGTTACTTTATCACTAGTTCCAATGGCCTGCATGGCTCCAGTAAAATCTTGTTTCATTTAGAAAGTACCTCAGCCACTCTGCAGGACTCAAGTGACACAAATCCCCCTTCCTTCTCCTGTGAAGGGGTAAAATACTATAAGACACAGACCTCGGTCAAAAGAGAGGGTAACCAACTGGGCAACAATGAGCTCCTGTTTTGTGAAAAACTCTTAATCAGTTTAAAAGCCATCTCTTCAGTTTAATAAGATTACGTCCTCTATTGCATGTCTGAGCACAACTCCAACTACCATTGAAAAGGCTTCCTCTCCACTCAAAAGAATTTTTCTTAAGCAAGTACGTATCTTCACCTTCTCTCACGCAAGCTGTGTACTGCACGTAAGTACTTACATCTGTGGAAGCTCAAAGCTGAATGCATATTCATGCCTTCCTGAATGAATGGTGTGAAGGCCTTCTTCAGAATTGTCACCATCTAGGAGGTAAAAACCCAATATGCTATTCCACCTGTGAACATTTTGCACAGCACATTATATAGGCTTCTTTTCCAGAATAAGAGGGATTTATACAATCTTTACAATATTAACAACACAGCGTCCCAGAAACAAATCTCTACAGCTCATTTGTATTAACTGCTAGATGTATGGCTGCAGAATTTTTAAGGTTAGGTGAGATTCCAAGATTCACCTTACGTAAAAGCAGAAGCTAACGCGTTTTAATTTATGATCTCGATTCCGAGTACTGACATAGTTGTAACTGCTGCCATTTCAAAGTCTGTCTGAAAGATCTCCAACAGTATTAAGTGACCTTAGTATTAAGTCTGCTACATTAATATATTAATTTCAGTAATTTAGCTTCCTTTTATCTCCTGCCTAGCAAGTGTCCAAAAATTGCTTTTGGTTTTGTTTATATATATATTTTTTTTTTTTTAAAAAGTACACGAGCACCACCTTGAAAGTACCAAAAAAATTCAGGGGCATGAAAGGTGGCAAGCTGTACAATGAATGTTGTTTAGAGCTAATGTATCAAAAATTCAAAGCTTAGCTCGATTTTGTTTGGATGGCAAAGACCCAAAGTGTTTCTTAATTTCAACAAGAAAGCTGACCTTGGTCTATAGTCATGACCCCTTGTATTGCTTTAAGTGCTCTGACAAATTTGTGGTTTGTTCTGATATAACTACTATGAGACCAGAAAAAAAACCCAACAAACAAACAACAAAAACAAACCACAGATCCCATCAAAATAGAAAGTTACACAGAGAAAATAATTGAGCATCTCACATACAAAAGGGCTGGGGTAATAAAAACACATATACTGGGATTATGCAAAAGACACTACCTACTGTTAATAGCCAGAAACATCATGAAGGAATGTTGGTACATGTTAGGATGTTTTTAGTTCCCACCATCCTACAAAAACGCCAATTCTCTTAATTTCTTTGGTGCACCAGTGTCCTGGTTTTGGCTGGAATAGAGTTAATTTTCTTCCTAGTAGTTGCTACAGTGCTGTGTTTTGGATTTAGTACAAGAATAACACTGATAACACACTGATCTTTTAGTTGCTGCTAAGTAGTGCTTATCCTAAGTCCAGTACATTTCAGTTCCCCATGTTCTACCAGCAAGGAGGTACACAAGAAGCTGGGATGAAGCGTAGACATGACAGCTGGCCCAAACTAGCCAAAGGGCTATTCCATGCCATAGAACATCATGCTCAGTATATAAACTGGGGGGAAGTTGGCTGGGAGGGGCGATTGCTGCTTGGGGACTGGTTGGGCACCAGTCAGCATGTGGCAAGCAACTGCATTGTGCATCACCTGTCTTTCTTGTGCTTTATTTCTCTCTCCTTTCTGTTATCCTCCTTTTCATTACAATTTTTATTACTCTATTTTAGTTCATTTTAGTTATTAAACTGTTCTCAACCCACAAGTTCTATTTTTCCCCCTGATTCTCCTCCCCATCCCACCGAGGGGTGGAAAGGAGTGAACAAGCAGCTGCGTTGCCAGCTGGGGTTAAACCACAACAACCAGAAATGCTGAAACAAATCTATGAAAAAAATATAAAGACACTAGAATGCTATTTACACAAATGTATCCTCAGTACATAATGTCACAAAATAAGAAATCTTCAATACACTGAAAGAGCAAAACAACATGTATAATGCTTTTTTTTGTTAAAAAAAAAAAAAACACAACAAAAAAAAACCCCACAAACCAAAACACACATCCCTCACACTTTTCTTTGGTTGGTCTTAAAAAAAAAAAAAAACCCAAAAAAATGCCTTTTCTTTGCACATAATTTTTTTCATCCCATCTTCATTTCCTGCCAGATCAGCAGACCCATTGAGCCTGAGCAGCAGAAGTGGGATAAACAAGTACTGAGCTGCCAATCACAGACTAGGCTGGAGCAGAAGAGAACTGGTCTAAACAGGCACAAGCAGATCCCCTGCCAGCCATTCTTATACATGCAGTATACATTACACCCCACCACATTTGCTCAGCAACTCTGCTTGCACTCTAGCCAACTACCACAGAGTTAAGGAGAGAGGAGGGGGCACCGCCCACGCCTCACCATCCAGTCTCCTCATACCACAGGACCATGCTGCTGGCTTGCCCCAGTCTGCCCTGCACTATGTGCAAGGTGGCACCCCAACCCTGCACTTCCCTCAAGAGCATGTACTGACTGTTACTGAAAGGCAATTATGGATAGTGCTGGCCAGGGGCATGGGGAGGGGAAAGACAACCAAGTGAGGGATGCGAGAGGCTGCAGGGCCACATGTCTCAACAGCCACCCCTGCTCACAGATCCTTGCTGGCCCAGTGGATGTACATGGCCAGAGACAGACTTTCCCCAAAAAAGGCAGTGTGCCCTCTGAGCCAGGCAGGCTCCGACCCCAATGAAAAGTGACCAGGATGACAGCATTCTCCCTTATCAGGGGAGCGCCCCCAGCGTCCCACCAAAGCTGCGATCGCGATCGGATCCTTAACACGGGAGGGGGAGACAGCAAGGGAGAAAGCGGTAACTGCTGAATTGAAACACTCCCCAGTTTCCCAGCAAGGCAAACTTGTACTCCTCGCTTCACAGCTGGTGCTCTCCCCCACCAGGCATACCCTGCTAACACCCGGGGTGGCCAGAGCCCGTTCGCCCCGCCCCCAGCACACACCAGAGTGTGGGCAAGAAAACCTGCTCCCTCAGCCTCGCTCTTCCCCCACGTCCTGGCCCCCTATAATCAGCAGCTGGCATCGCCTTAGCAACAGGCTATCAAACCCCAGCAAGCCAATGACAAAGCGGGGACAGGGAGCGGCCTTCCGGACTATGCTAGGATACGCTAGGTGTTGGGTTAAATCCCACTCCACGATGTGCAGTGAATGTTCGCAGTCCTGCCCCTGCAGTCGAGGGAGGGGCAGCGGTGTCCCGGGACAACTGCTTACATTTTTCACGTGCAGCAGTGCGCACCCTGTCTCACTTCTGGTGTTGGAACATGTCAGATCCGTCCCTTCCCTGCCATCTTTTGTTCTCTTTCCAGACAAAACCAAGCACCTACTATCGGGATCAGGTTTTGGATCTACAGTCCACATGCAAAGTCGTTGCTGCTGCTTAAGCAGACAGTTAGAAGCATGGAGTCGCCCTCCCATTTGTAAGCATGCATCCTGCTACGAACAACTCATGCGTGTTTACACGTTTCTGTCATCTGAAAACCAGATGTGAACGAACTTTCACATGAGAGAATTCTAAGGCGGCAGTATAGAGAACAATTAAGCTACAAAGCTACCTCGTGAGTGACCCGTGCTTGCTTGCTTGCTTGCATCACGGTAACATAATTAAAATCAACAGCAACTCCACTCTGCTACAGTAGAGCAAAAGTGCTTAACAAAAGGCTCAGTGCAATCTATACTCGAACTTCTTTAAAAAGTGCATTTTACTGCATAAGATCTCTGCAGTATGTATGCTGCATATTTTTAAAAACAAACGAAAAACCCCACAAACAAACAACTCCCCTCTCTCCCCCCCCTCAAAGAAAAAAAAAAACCAAAAAAACACAAACACACACACACAGAAAACCAAAACCAAACCAAAACACCCGACTCAAACTATGTTGTCAGGTTTAACATTTTCTTGCAGTAGGAATTCAGTCATCACTACCACCTGACATGTGCAACCAATCTGCAGAGAGAAGGAATCCTCCCTCCCTCCTTTCCTAGGACTGGTCCCAAACAGGATTGAACCGCTTCTAACAAAGGGTGGAAACTTCAGAAAAGACAAGCTTAGAGTCCCCCCTACTTTCAGAATGTAACTACGCGAACAACAAGATTAGCAAATTTAAGAGCCACAATCCCACTCACGACATAATACCCCATTTTTATACCCCAAATATGGGAATCTGCAGGGCACTTTTCCATAGGGGCTTAGCAGACCAGGTTTTCATTGAATGCAGATTCCAGAACTCCCCAACTCAGAAGCAATGCTCCGATTGTACAATACTGACCTCTTATTTGGCCTCTCAGACAGATTTTTACATTTGAGTCTCCCATAAGAGGAGCTAAATAAAAAAGAAATTAATTTACAAATACACTAGTTTAGAAAAAAAGAAGAGAGAGAAAATGACAGGTGAGGTGGCAATAGCATGTCGAAGTAAGCCACAGGGAATCTTTTTTCTGACAACAATGAACCAAACTTAAAAATCATCAAATACCAGTCTGAAAGTCAGACCCATATCTATTATGTGTCTAGAAGTCTAGTGCTCACTTTTAATTACACTTATGATTCAACAGGGTACTAACAAGAAAATAATTTACTGCATACCTGGTTTTGATTTAACAGTTATTTTCCCCACAGAGAAACAAATCCTGCTAAGAAAAATCCTGCTAGTGCTCACTAAGAAAAAAACAACACTGTATATCGAAAACACTGTATTAAAAAAAAAAAAAAAGCAAAACCTTATTAAAGGGCTCTGTTAAAAGGCAGGTATTTCAGGAAAGTCCTGTTTGCACTACTTAAAAAATGTACCTCAACACAGTTTTAATACTAAGTAAACATTCAAATAATCTAAAATAAAACCTAAGAACATAACTGACATTTCCTCATCTTAAGAAATAGCAATCTCTATGAGACTGCATATTAAAAAAAAAAAAAAGAGATAAACCCAGACAATGCAAATGTGTCTTTTTCTGGAAAAACATCTCTATGTAGTGAATGAATAAGTGAAAAGCTTACCTCTTTCATGCCCAAGTAGAACATCCTTATGGTTAAAATACTCTACTTCTTCAGCATAATTTTGTGTATAGGCAGTATTGGATCCAGCATTTCTGGATTCAGTCCAATGTACTTTTGCATGCCCTCTTGCATGAATTTTAAGAGATTTTACTCTAATTTCCCCAGTAACTTCTAAACTGACCTTTCCTGAGACTGTGTCCCCGCTAGAATAAACAGGGATATTGCTGTCACTGAGACAGTCAAAACTTATTGTGAAACTCTTCACCTTCCCCAGCACCATATTTTACACCAAAGCGTATAAAAATATACTGTAAGGAAAAAGAAAACAAAAATCAAGGCCTCATACAAAATGCAACCTTCACAACGCCTCTGTCACACAAAGAACCCGTTAACAAGATCAGCACGTCCCCTACAAACGCTTCATCAGAATTAATGAAGAGGGGGAGAGGAAAGACCCAGCACCGCAATCCCCTCACAAAGACAGCTGCCTGCACCCTGCCAGCTCCCTTTAAGAACAGATTTGTGAAAAACAACCTCACCGCGCATGCGCGAGTTGAGTAGGGACAGCGATTGCTTCGGGCAAGCGGCACATCTTTCCTGTTGTGCGCTTTTTTTCATGTTATTGTTTTCGTCTCGAGCACAGAGACGGAGCATTCCTGCGAACTCTGCTGCGAGCCTGCAGTGCCGTGTTGACATAGGTGCTGAGGAACGGAGAGGAAAAACGTCTGCGGCGAGGATGCGAAGGCTCCTTGTCCAGAGGGCTTTGATGTCTCGTCTCACTGCTTGGTTTTTCCTCTCCGTTCCTCAGCACCTATGTCAACACGGCACTGCAGGCTCGCAGCAGAGTTCGCAGGAATGCTCCGTCTCTGTGCTCGAGACGAAAACAATAACATGAAAAAAAGCGCACAACAGGAAAGATGTGCCGCTTGCCCGAAGCAATCGCTGTCCCTACTCAACTCGCGCATGCGCGGTGAGGTTGTTTTTCACAAATCTGTTCTTAAAGGGAGCTGGCAGGGTGCAGGCAGCTGTCTTTGTGAGGGATTGCGGTGCTGGGTCTTTCCTCTCCCCCTCTTCATTAATTCTGATGAAGCGTTTGTAGGGGACGTGCTGATCTTGTTAACGGGTTCTTTGTGTGACAGAGGCGTTGTGAAGGTTGCATTTTGTATGAGGCCTTGATTTTTGTTTTCTTTTTCCTTACAGTATATTTTTATACGCTTTGGTGTAAAATATGGTGCTGGGGAAGGTGAAGAGGTTTCACAATAAGTTTTGACTGTCTCAGTGACAGCAATATCCCTGTTTATTCTAGCGGGGACACAGTCTCAGGAAAGGGTCAGTTTAGAAGTTACTGGGGAAATTAGAGTAAAATCTCTTAAAATTCATGCAAGAGGGCATGCAAAAGTACATTGGACTGAATCCAGAAATGCTGGATCCAATACTGCCTATACACAAAATTATGCTGAAGAAGTAGAGTATTTTAACCATAAGGATGTTCTACTTGGGCATGAAAGAGGTAAGCTTTTCACTTATTCATTCACTACATAGAGATGTTTTTCCAGAAAAAGACACATTTGCATTGTCTGGGTTTATCTCTTTTTTTTTTTTTTTTAATATGCAGTCTCATAGAGATTGCTATTTCTTAAGATGAGGAAATGTCAGTTATGTTCTTAGGTTTTATTTTAGATTATTTGAATGTTTACTTAGTATTAAAACTGTGTTGAGGTACATTTTTTAAGTAGTTGCAAACAGGACTTTCTGAAATACCTGCCTTTTAACAGAGCCCTTTAATAAGGTTTTGCTTTTTTTTTTTTTTTTAATACAGTGTTTTCGATATACAGTGTTGTTTTTTTTCTTAGTGAGCACTAGCAGGATTTTTCTTAGCAGGATTTGTTTCTCTGTGGGGAAAATAAACTGTTAAATCAAAACCAGGTATGCAGTAAATTATTTTCTTGTTAGTACCCTGTTGAATCATAAGTGTAATTAAAAGTGAGCACTAGACTTCTAGACACATAATAGATATGGGTCTGACTTTCAGACTGGTATTTGATGATTTTTAAGTTTGGTTCATTGTTGTCAGAAAAAAGATTCCCTGTGGCTTACTTCGACATGCTATTGCCACCTCACCTGTCATTTTCTCTCTCTTCTTTTTTTCTAAACTAGTGTATTTGTAAATTAATTTCTTTTTATTTAGCTCCTCTTATGGGAGACTCAAATGTAAAAATCTGTCTGAGAGGCCAAATAAGAGGTCAGTATTGTACAATCGGAGCATTGCTTCTGAGTTGGGGAGTTCTGGAATCTGCATTCAATGAAAACCTGGTCTGCTAAGCCCCTATGGAAAAGTGCCCTGCAGATTCCCATATTTGGGGTATAAAATGGGGTATTATGTCGTGAGTGGATTGTGGCTCTTAAATTTGCTAATCTTGTTGTTCGCGTAGTTACATTCTGAAAGTAGGGGGGACTCTAAGCTTGTCTTTTCTGAAGTTTCCACCCTTTGTTAGAAGCGGTTCAATCCTGTTTGGGACCAGTCCTAGGAAAGGAGGGAGGGAGGATTCCTTCTCTCTGCAGATTGGTTGCACATGTCAGGTGGTAGTGATGACTGAATTCCTACTGCAAGAAAATGTTAAACCTGACAACATAGTTTGAGTCGGGTGTTTTGGTTTGGTTTTGGTTTTCTGTGTGTGTGTGTTTGGTGTTTTTTTTTGGTTTTTTTTTTTCTTTGAGGGGGGGGAGAGAGGGGAGTTGTTTGTTTGTGGGGTTTTTTCGTTTGTTTTTAAAAATATGCAGCATACATTACTGCAGAGATCTTATGCAGTAAAATGCACTTTTTAAAGAAGTTCGAGTATAGATTGCACTGAGCCTTTTGTTAAGCACTTTTGCTCTACTGTAGCAGAGTGGAGTTGCTGTTGATTTTAATTATGTTACCGTGATGCAAGCAAGCAAGCAAGCACGGGTCACTCACGAGGTAGCTTTGTAGCTTAATTGTTCTCTATACTGCCGCCTTAGAATTCTCTCATGTGAAAGTTCGTTCACATCTGGTTTTCAGATGACAGAAACGTGTAAACACGCATGAGTTGTTCGTATGCAGGATGCATGCTTACAAATGGGAGGGCGACTCCATGCTTCTAACTGTCTGCTTAAGCAGCAGCAACGACA